>NC_046158.1:82809318-82979318 GCF_011064425.1 Rattus rattus | reverse complement strand
ACTCACAGAGCTAAAACAAAAGCAAACAGATCTTTGAAAAAGTAACAGAGTTGAGGATCTTCCAGAGCAGTGGTTCTCAACCTTCCCTCTGCAACCTCTTAGTACAGTTGCTCATGTTGTGGCGACCCCCAACCATAATATGATTTTGTTACTACTTCACACCTATAGTCTTGCTACTGTTACGAATTGTAACATGAATATCTGATCTGAAGAACGTCTGATATGTGAGCCTTATGAAAGGGCCATTCCACGTCCTCAAAGGGTCAGGACCCACAGGCTGAGGACCACCATTCTCACTATATACTAGTGCACCCCAGTGCTTATTGTCTATAGTGTCTTCAAGGTTACATCCACAGTCTTGGGTGCCATCCCACTGTCTGCTGATAAATGCCCATGGCACTTGCAAAGGCCTCTGGAGCTCCTAAACTGAACCTGAGACACTGCAGCATGCATCAGAAGAGTCCCTTGGCAGATGGTTGTCCCACCGTCTGTCAGCCCTTTGCTGCTGGGTTTTGTTTTGTTTTGTTTTGTTTTGTTTTTAAATATCCCCACTTTCTTTCAGGATCATTGACTGAGCAACTCACTCCTATCTTTTTGTTTGTTTGTTTGTTTGTTTGTTTTGTGGGGGGTTTTTTGTTTGTTTGTTTGTTTTTGGTGTAAATTATTCCCATTCTCTTACTAATTCCCTCTACATCCAAACCCTGCCTCTCTCTCCACCTTTGTCCACCTCAGGCTTCTAGCAGCCCCACAATTTCCATAGTCCAACGCTATCCCGACCTCCCTGCTGACCTGCCAAAGCATCTTCCTGATGGCTTGCAGGACATGCTCGCGGGTGTGGCCTCTCCTTATCCCCAGAGTCTGTTCTTCCCTGCAGTGTCCGGTCTCCACTCTGTTCCTTTCTGACTCACCCCATACCTTCGCCTACAGTAGGTAAGGTCTTTGCTGGTCCTGCCCTCTAGATAACCTCTCCTGACGGAGGGCTTCACACCAGGAGCTCACTTCCCGTCCTGTGTTTCAGACAGGTGGCGAGATTCAAAAGGATACATCCCCGAGGCCACAATGAGAAACTGAGGCTGTGACATCTGAATCGTCTCCGTAGAAACAATCTACACAGCATTCTCCAAAAAACACCAACTACCTCATCGCAAATCTTTCTTTAACTCCATTTATTCTTTCTGTGAATTCTGCATCTCCATGTTTTCAAACCACACAATTTAAAATCGTGCTGTTTTTGTAATTCTTTTGTCTTGTTTCTGCAAAGATTTCAATACCATGCATGCCCGTGCGCATGCACACATAAAGAGCAAAATACAGCATCCTGTTTTTCATTCACATTTTTTCAGGTTTTGTGTGTGTGTGTGTGTGTGTGTGTGTGTGTGTGTGTGTGTGTGTGCGTGTGTGTGTGTCCACATGCAGGGGTTGGGGCATGAGTGTTCCTGGACATATGAGGATGTACACGTGCTACAGGGAACCTGCAGAGGTCAGAGGACATCTCTCAATGTCACTCCCAGCTTTCTACCTTCTAGGAGACAGAGTCTCATCACTCCTTCACATGCCAGGCCAGCTACCCTGTAAGCTTCCAAGCTGTCTTCACTTCGTCCATAGGAGTATTGGGATTACAGTGCGCTACCCTATCTGGCTTTCCTGTGGGTTCTGGAGATCTGAACTTATGTCCTCATGCTTAAATAGCAAGCTCTTTACCCACTCAAACACCTCCCCAGCTGCTCATCGTCAGTCTTAGGAGTGCGGCAGGCACATCTACTTGGTACCTGATCCATGCCTGTTGACTGCTGCATCACTGATTTAATTAAACTGTAAGTTTGAGCCATTAGTGTGGGTGTGTGTGGAAAGGGTAGTCTTAGTTGGTAGATACATGGGGCCGAAGCTAAATGTAGTGTTAGCTAAAGTTAGGAAGCTGGGAGGCTGCCCACGACAGCACTCCCACGTCCCTGGAAGGCACAGTTTCACAATTCTGGACAAAAGGGCAGCCCTTCCTGTTTACTTTTCGATGATTAGATTGCTCGCTCATTTGTTAACACAGTGAATTCTTCTGAGCCATGACATGTGCCCTGAGTAAGGTGGCATGGAGGAGACACACAGAAAGTCCTAGACTTGCAGTGCCAGTACCCAGGTTCAGTGGAATCACCATCAGATAAGATCCTGGCTCTTGGAAGATAAGGTCCTCCTCTTGGAAGAGCTTTGGGGTCAGGATCTGCTAACAATGGGCAGTTTACATGGGTGTCCTGACTACCAGCTAGACCCACCCGTCCTGGTGAGAAAAGAAGCTATGGATAGGACCTTAAATCCAGGCTCTCTAGAACTCTCCTATTCCTTGTTTTCAGGGATAGGAAGCAAGGATCTGTAAGAGCTTCATACACAGACCTCATCCTAAAATTAACCTGGAAATGTCAATGATCCTAATCACATTTAAAAAGTCAAGGTCAAATCTGCTTTACTGCACACCATGCACGCCAATGACTCCAATGTAATGGGTGGGAGTGTGCTCAATACTGATGCTAAGCAGACAATTCATTCTCTCATTCATTCGTTCACTGGCTTATTGATCCTTTCACATAGTTACTTGGCAGATGTTTAGCCTTGTTGTAGGTATTCTGGGTGGTGTGAAGATTCATGTAACCTCTGGCCTAACAAGTCTTTGGGAGAAAGAAGAGATAAAGCAGGCATTTAAAAACCGCAGATAAAATATTGTCAACTGCCCAAGAGATTAAAGTGGGGTAGCCCAGAGATCTGGCTAGAGGGAATGGCTTCATGGGGAAGAAGGCTTGGAGAAGGATGGGAAGTCAGCTCATGGGAATACCTGGGTGTGAGAAGGAGAACTGGGAATTAACATAATTTTTTTCCAGAGGAGGAAGCATCCAAAGTGTGGATGTGAAATGTGAACAATTCCATTTTGTGGGAGCAGAAACAGAAGTGGAGACGTATAGCTACCCAGTTAGGGAGAGTTGGATAATATGCTGTATTCGTTTGCTGTGACAGACCCATAACCAAAAGCATGTTGGGGAGAAAAGGAGTCATTACATCTTACAGGGTAGAGTCCACCATCAAGAGAAGTCAGGGCAGGAACTGAAGCAGAGACCACAAAGGAACATTGCTTCCTAGCCTGCTGTCTGTGGCCCACCATCCAGGACCATCTGCCAAGCCGTCGGTGGCACCGCCCACAGTGAGCTGGATTCCCTACACCAACCAGCAATCAAGTCAAAGCAGAACAATACAAAGAATAACAAAACCAAAGCAAACAAACAACCCCCACCCCTGCCAAAGAAGGCCTCACAGGCTAACCCGGTAGAACCAGGTCCTTGGATGTGGCTCTATTTGCTGTCAAGTTGACAAAAATAACCAGCATGCATACCTAACAGAAGTCACCAATTTTTCATCCATGTCAGAGCACATTACAGAATGGCAGTGAGTAGAAAAATCATTGAAACTATATTATTTTTGAAATATTTACTGACCAACATATCTCTAGTATACAGGGAAGTCTTTTTCAAAGGTCTATTAAAATTACTTTCAGAAAATACTGAAAAGTATTCATATATATTTAGATATCCAGGGATGCTGAAGCAAACAAAAATTAATCACTTTTTATGTTGATCAAGTGAATATTTACAAACAAAACAGAACAATCATTCTTGGTGACTACTCACATATTTGAGTCAGGCTCTTGGGCTGATCTGCCTTTAATCTTAATTTAGTGAGAAGGCAATTTAGGAGCTTTTATTTACTACTTCTTAATTTCAAAGTTATTTCTTTTCATTGATGTGTGTGCGTGCATGTCTGATTGTCTGTATGTGCACTAGGTACTTGCAAGCGATGAAGGAGACCAGAAAAGGGCAACAAATCCCTTGGTGCTGGAGTTTGGCAGTTGTGAGCTTCCTGATGTGGGTGCTGTCTCTCCAGCCCTAGAATTACTTTTAAAGTCATTATTTTGTGAATAACACAGAAATATAACCTCATGATTAAGTAACCTATGTTTTCTTCACTCTATATGTGCTTTAGTTTTCGTTAGCGATATCACGATGAGGTTAATAACGCACAGCAAATGCTCACTAACACAGTGTGTGGGCCGTAGGCTCACAATTCTCATAAAAGAGAAACAACGGTACCTGTGCGCTGGTACTCACCTTTATTCCCAGCAGCTGGTCCCTGTGTATTTGATGCCAGTCTGGTCTACATAGCAAGTTCTAGACCAACCAGAAATATACAGTGAGATTCAATATCAAAAGGAAAAAATGGAAAGAAAGAAATGAAGGAAGGAAGGAAGGAATGAAAAAGAAAGAAAGAAAGAAAGGAGGGAGGGAGGGAGGGAGGGAGGGAGGGAGGGGGGGAGGAGAGGGGAAGGAAAGTCCAATACATCTGTCTGTTTGTCTGATAATCTGTCTGCCAGTCACAGAGTACAGACAACATGTTTAATGCTTTAGACTGTACCCCATGTGAACATGTACTCACGCACAAATACACCATGATCAAAAACATATTTTATGGCACATACCTAGAATTCCAGCACTAGAAAGCTGACACTGGATGGTCCTAAGTTTTAGGCCAATCTGATGTTCATAGTGAGGCCCTCTCACAAAAAAAAAAAAATTAATGAATAACGAGGATTATCAAACAATGAACTAATTAAATGCAGTTTTCATGATTACTGATGATTACACATTTTGGGAGGCAATGCTCAGCTTCCCTCCCGTGCTGTTGCTAATCATTTCTTCCAAGCCCAGCTGGCCTGGCAGGTAAGAGACCAGCGGGAGCAGCATGGTCCCTGTCTCACCATTACTGCAGACAGCAATAATTGTCTGTTACTATTGTTCTGTCCAAGAGCAAGGGTGATTTTTATCATCAAGTTATCTGCACAGTCCTTGAAGGGCAAGCACTGATTGTCTTTGCATGCTGACAGGGTCTCCTACAAGAGGAGCATCAGTCTTTCAGACTCAAACAGGTACTAGCAGGAGGAATCCACTGATCGCATTCACATCTCATGCTCATGGAAAACCACAACAGTTCTAGCTGTTCCAAGTAGAGGTCTGGTGCAAACCATCTCATCTTTCCGTGCCACAACTGATTAAACTATGCCCTTAAAACACAAGCCGCCTGGTCAAATTTTAGATAAGAATCTGGGAAAACAGACATGAAGTGTGTATCGGGGCTGTCCACATTCGCAGTCACCTGGATGTTCAGGCAACAGAAGGTTGCTAAAGCCCGGAGCTGGAGAATATTATTCATACCTTGTAACCTTGAATGAACACAGTCTGCCCTTCACTGATGTCACTAGAACCAACAAAGCCAGAAGAAAACCGAAATGCACAGTAAAATGTGCCAGGTGTTGTCGTGGCCCAATAGTGTGGTCTCGGTGCACACTATGTTGGAGGAGATTGCTGTCAATCTGACAGACAGTCAACCAACACAAACTTCCAAGGGTCAGCAGCTAATTTACAAGGTCCCCTCAGTAACTACACACATGAGTCCTCTATATTAATAGAAGATGTTAGTTAATGTGAGCAGACTGGGAGGGTTGCATGTGTAAACAACCACTTCCAGCAAGTTAGGCTGAGTTTAACAGTTAAAGGTGCCTGACTGACTTCCACGTATTATATACATAGTTTTATTTCTTTCACACATTAATATATTTTTGATCAAATCCCTGCCTCATTCTACCACTCCGATTCTCCCAAGATCTCCTCTTCATAGTCCCCTCCTAGTTTCATGTGTCTGTGTCCATGTGCGTGTGCATGAGTGTGCATGAGTGTGGAAAACATACTGAGGTAAATTAGCCTGGGCCACCTACCTGGGGCTCCAACCCTGTGGATATCTGACCTTCTCTCTACTAGCAACCACAACTGCCCAGAGCTTTTCCTAAGAGTGGGGTTCTGTGAGTGCTCACCGTCCATGGTGGACAGCAGCTGGACTGATCTTGTGCGGGTTTGCAGGCGACCACAGCTGCAGGGACTTCAGGAGCACGGGTTGCCTGTCACGCCCAGGAGACACTGTTCATAGCTTCCTCCCTGACCTCTGGCTCTTACACTGTCTACCCTCTCTGTAGATGTTGCCTGAGCCTCGGGGCAGGGAGGTCTTGTTTAGAGATGGGCTCTCTGCAATCACTAATTCTCCTCACTTTGAAGGACTGTGGTTCTCTGTGTTAACCTCCATCCACTTTGCAAAGAAGCTGATCTGAGCGTCACGGTCACGGTTATATTAGGTTAAAAAGTCAGCAGCTCCGTGCACCAACAGAGATTCCAGCCTTGCGCTGGATTTGAATTGGTTGTTTAAACTCAAAGGCTTCTGTAGCAACCCTAGAAATGTCTAACCGGTGCTCTTGGGAGACTACAGAATAAAGTCACTTTCTCTGCTAAATCCCTGTGCATGTTAGAAAGAGTGTGTGTCCGAAGTGTGAGTAGTAAGTGTGTATGTGCGTGTTCATAGGATTGAGTGCAAGTGGAGGCCAGAGGTTGGCATCAACTGTCTTCCTCCGCCACTCCACGTTTTTTTGAGGCAGAGTTAGACCTGGAGTTTATTAGACCACCAGGTTCATTGATTCAGCTGACCAGTGAGCTCCAGAGATCTGCACACCCCCTTTCCCCAGTGCTGGAATTGCAGATATCTGCCACCATGCCTGGCGTTTGGTCTTCATGCTTGTCCAGGAAACACTTTACTGACTGAGCCATTTCCTCAGCCCAGCAGTTAAGTCTTTGAACTTAATGCTTAACTCAAGATTTCTGTGTTTATGCAAAAAGTTACACACTTAATTTTTTTCATATATGTGTGTGGGTGTACAAACTCAGGTAGAGGTCAGGAGAAACTAGAAGTTGATTCCCTCCTTCCACCAGACTGAGGAGCAAGTCCCTTTCCCCACTGAGCCATCTTGCTGTCCCCGAAGACTTTTCACTTTCATAGCAACCATAAGGACTGTAGAACAGCGCCATGGATCAAACACCTGGAATTCGATGCTATTAATTTTATATTTGGAAGAATCAGGAATAGTTCCAAGAAATATCTGAGGTAGACACAGTTGATTGGGAATCTAGCAACCATTTGGCCATCAGTTTCCTCAGAAAACTTCTGCTGTGTAAACACTGTCATTTAATCATGCGGACAAATTACCACTAAACCTTCCTGCCGCACTGCCTCCTCTCCCAGTCACAGCAGATTCAATAAGGCATATGGTAATGAAAACTTAAGGAGAAATTAGTTTTTAGATGAAATTATTTCATTCTGATGTTCCATTTCCAGACAATAATTGCCCTTCAGAAATGCCAGCAGGATACAAGAAGCCGTAAAGGCGAGAAATGTGAACATTAATGGCAAAGCTAGCTCCGTTATGATGTCATTAAATAAAGCACACACTCACATAACCAGCGCCAAACAGGCCATAAAGCAGCTGATCTCTTTCCATGAGGACCAACTGAGCCTACCTTAAGAGTGAGGACCGTTTTTACCATTAGACATGTTCTATAAATGGAATGAAAACGACACAAGCTCCAAGGATTTGGGGAAATAAAAAGCATGCGACAGTACAGAATAATGGTCACAGAGGAAACATCCACAGGGTGTAATGAAATAAAAGCATGGCTACCCCCAAGCCTTTTTGAACACAGTGGGTCTGTAGAACACGCTGCCACTTGAGAAATGGATGAGGAACAGCTGTGTTTAATCATTATCTAACGACCTTTGGAGAAGAACTTAAATTTTGCATCCTAACACCTGAGAAAGTGCATTATCGTAAGAGCTGAAGCACAAGATTTTACAAGATTAAGACATGCGCTGCCTGGGCTGGGCCTTGTCATGAAGGCTTGAGTGGTGGTTTGAATGAGAACAGGCCCCACAGACTCATGTATTTGAGGTTTGTTTCTCAGTTGGTGGACTGTTTAGGAAATATTAGGACCCTGTTGGAGAGAGTGTGTCACTGAGGGCAAGCTTTGAGATTCCAAAAGCCTATGCCAAGCACAGCAGTGCTCTCTCTCTCTTTCTCTCTCTCTCTCTCTCTTTCTCTCTCTCTCTCTCTCTCTCTCTCTCTCTCTCTCTCTCTCTCTCTCTCTCTCTGTCTCTCTCTCTCTCTCTCTCTCTCTCTCTCTCTCTCTCTCTCTCTCTCTCTCTCTCTCTCTCTCTCTCTCTCTGTCTCTCTCTGCCTTATGCTTGTTGTGGATCAGATATAAGCCCTCAGGGACTGTTCCAGTGCTGTTGCTACCTGCCTGCTGCCATGTTCACCACCATGGTATGGTAGTCATGAACTCGGCCTCTAAAACTGTGATTAAGTTCCCAATTAAATGCTTCCTTTGACAAGTTGCCTTTGTCCTGGTGCCTCTTCACAGCAACAGAACAGTAAATATGACAGCCTGCAATCCCAGGAATTCCGAAGACTTAGTCATGAGAATCAAAGCTCAAAGTCAGCCTGACTATATAGTGAGCACAGGGGAAGCCTGAGTGACCTAGTGAGACGCACTCTCAAACAGTAGATGGAGGGCTGAGCACACAGTTCAGTGTTAGAGTATTTGCCTAGTGTTTTAGTATTGCTTAGTGATCAGTCCCTAGTACTGAAAAAATAATCTAGTCGTTACCCAACTGAAGATTCTTTTTAAATTTAAAACAGGACAATTAAGTAATTTCAGAATTTTGAAGTATTAGATATCATTTTCTAATGTTTATCGTCAGTCTCAGAGTAGAATTCCTATAAAGAAAAATTAGCTTCCAGTTTCTGCTTGCGCCCGGAGTTGACCCAGTCCCATAGCTCTCTGTACCCAGATCTCGCTGAGAGAAAGCCTATATCCAGGAGTGCTGACACCCAGGCTTACAGGAGGATCAAGCCATTGCCAGAGACAGCAAGACCAGCTAACACTAGAGACAACCAGATGGCCGGAGGCAAGCACAGGAACTTAAGCAACAGAAACCAAGACTATTTGGCATCATCACAGACCAGTTCTCCCATGAAAGCAAATATTGAATATCCCAACACACCAGAAAAGCAAGATTTGGTTTAAAACCACATCTCGTGATGATGATAGAGGACTTTAAGATAGACATAAATAATCCCCTTAAAGAAATACAGGAGAGGTTGGGGATTTAGCTCAGTGGTAGAGCGCTTGCTTAGCAAGCGCAAGGCCCTGGATTCGGTCCCCAGCTCCGAAAAAAGAAAAAAGAAAAAAAGAAAGAAAGAAAGAAAGAAATACAGGAGAACACAGGTAAACAGGTAGAAGCCCTTAAAGAGGAAACACAAAAATCCCTTAAGGAATTACAGGAAAACAAAACCAAACAGGTGAAGGAATTGAACAAAGTCATCCAGGATCTAAAAATGGAAATAGAAACAATTAAGAAATCACAAAGAGAGACAACCCTGAAGATTGAAAACCTAGAAAAGAGATCAGGACTCACACATGCAAGCATCACAAACAGAATACAAGAGATAGAAGAGAGAATCTCAGGGGCAGAAGATACCATAGAAAACATTGACACAGTCATCAAAGAAAATGTAAAATGCAAAAAGCTCCTAGCCCAAAACATCCAGGAAATCCAGGACACAATGAGAAGATCAAACTTAAGGATAATAGGTATAGAAGAGAGTGACAATCCCCAACTTAAAGGGACAGCAAATATCTTCAACAAAATTACAGAAGAAAAGTTCCCTAACCTAAAGAAAGAGAAGCCCATAAACATACGATAAGCCTACAGAACTCCAAATAGATTGGACCAGAAAAGAAATTCCTCCCATGATATAATAGTCAAAACACCAAATGCACAAAACAATGAAAGAATATTAAAAGCAGTAGGGGAAAATGGTCAAGTAACATATAAAGGCAGACCTATCAGAATTACACCAGACTTCTCACCAGAGACTATGAAAGCCAGAAGATCCTGGACAGATGTCATACAGACCCTAAGAGAACACAAATGCCAGCCCAGGTTACTGTATCCAGCAAAACTATCAATTACCATAGATGGAGAAACCAAGATATTCCATGACAAAACGAAATATATTTCCACAAATCCAGTCTTACAAAGTATAATAGATGGAAAACTCCAACAGAAGGAGGGAAACTACACCCTAGCAAAAGCAAGAAAGTAATCTTATTGCGACAAACCCAAAAGAAGAGAGCCACAAAAACATAATTCCACCACTAACAACAAAAATAACAGAAAACAACAGTCACTAGTCCTTAACATCTCTTAACATCAATGGACGCAATTCCCCAATAAAAAGACATAGACTAACAGGCTGGATACGTAAAGAGGATCCAGCATTTTACTGCATACAGGAAACACACATCAGTGACAAAGACAGACACTTCCTCAGAGTAAAAGGCTGGAAAACAATTTTCCAAGCAAATGGTTCCAAGAAACAAGCTGGAGTAGGCATTCTAATATGCAATAAAATCGACTTTCATCCAAAAGTTGTCAAAAAAGATAAGGAAGAACACTTCATATTCATCAAAGGAAAAAAATCCACCAAGATGAACTCTCAATCCTGAACATCTATGCTTCAAATGCAAGGGCACCCACATTCATAAAAGAAACTTTACTAAAGCTCAAAGCACACATTGCACCTCACACAATAATAGTGGAAAATCTCAACACCCCACTCTCAGCAAAGGACAGATCATGGGAACAGAAACTAAACAGAAAAACAGAGAAACAAACAGAAGATATGAACCAAATGGATTTAACAGATATCTATAAAACAAAAGAATATACCTTCTTCTCAGCACTTCATGGTACCTTTTCCAAAATTGACCATATAATCGGTCACAAAACAGATACGAGAAGATTGAAATAATCCCATGCATCCTATCAGATCACCACAGACTAAGGCTGGTCTTCAATAACAGCAAAAATAACAGAATGCCCACATAGACATGGAAGTTGAACAATGCTCTACTCATTGATAGCTTGGTCAAGGAAGAAATAAAGAAAGAAATCAAGGACTTTTTAGAATTTAATGAAAGTGAAGGCACAACCTACCCAAACTTATGGAACAATGAAAGCAGTGCTAAGAGGAAAACTCATAGCTCTGAGTGCCTGCAAAAAGAAACTGGAGAGAACATACACTAGCAGCTTGACAGCACACCTGAAAGACCTAGGACAAAAAGAAGCAAATGCACCTAAGAGGAGTAGACAGCAGGAAATAATCAAACCCAGGGCTGAAATCTACCAAGTATAAACAAAACAAAAAAACTATACAAAGAATCAGCAAACCAGGAGGTGGTTCTTTGAGAAAATCAACGAGATAGATAAATCCTTAGCCAGACTAACCAGAGGGCACAGAGAGAAAAGCCAAATTAACAAAATCAGAAATGAAAAGGGAAACAACAAAATCTGAGGAAATTTAAAAAAATTATCAGACACTTCTACAAAAGCCTATAGTCAACAAAACTGGAAAATCTGTAGGAAATGGAAAATTTTCTAGGCAGATAACAGGAACCAAAGTTAAATCAGGATCAGATAAACCATCTAAACAGTTCCATAACTTCTAAAGAAATAGAAGCAGTTATTAAAAGTCTCCCAACCAAAAAAGCCCAGGACCAGATAGGTTTAGTGCAGAATTCTATCAGACCTTCATAGAAGACCACATACAAATACTGTCCAAACTATTTCACAAAACAGAAACAGATGGAGCACTACCAAATTCCTTCTATGAAGCCACAATTACTCTTATACCTAAACCACACGAAGACCCAACAAAGAAAGAGAACTTCACACCGATTTCCCTTATGAATATCGATGCAAAAATATTCAATAAAATTCTGGCAAACCGAATCCAAGAGCACATCAAAACAATCATCCACCATGATCAAGTAGGCTTCATCCCAGGAATGCAAGGATGGTTTAATATACAGAAAACCATCAACGTGACCCATTATATAAACAAACTGAAAGAACAAAACCACATGATCATTTCATTAGATGCTGAGAAAGCATTTGAAAAAAATTCAATACCCCTTCATGATAAAAGTCCTGGAAAGATCAGGAATTGAAGACCCATACCTAAACACAGTAAAAGTAATATATAGCAAACCAGTAGTCAACATCAAACTAAATGGAGAGAAACTTGAAGCAATTCCACTAAAATCAGGGACTAGACAAGGCTGCCCACTCTCTCCCTACCTATTCAATATAGTTCTTGAAGTTCTAGCCAGAGCAATCAGACAACAAAAGGAGGTCAAAGGGATACAAATTGGAAAGGAAGAAGCCAAAAATCACTATTTGCAGATGATATGATAATGTATTTAAGTGACCCCAAAATTTCCACCAGAGAACTCCTAAACCTGATAAACAACTTCAGCAAAGTGTCAGGGTATAAAATTAACTCAAACAAATCAGTAGCCTTCCTCTACTCAAAAGCTAAACAGGCTGAGAAAGAAATGAGGGAAAGAATGCCCTGCACAATAGTCACAAATAATATAAAATACCTTGGTGTGACTCTAACCAAGCAGTGAAAGACCTGTGTGACAAGAACGTCAAGTCTCTGAAGAAAGAAATTGAAGACCTCAGAAGATGGAAAGATCTTCCATGCTCATGGATTGGCAGGATTAATATTGTAAAAATGGCCATTTTACCAAAAGCGATCTACAGATTCAATGCAAGCCCCATCAAAATTCCAACTCAATTTTTCATAGAGTTAGAAAGAGCAATCTGCAAATTCATTTGGAATAACAAAAAACAAAAAACAAAAAACAAAAACACAGGATAGTGAAAACTATACTCAACAATAAAAGAACTTCTGGGGAATCACCATCCCTGACCTCAAGCTTACTACAGAGCAATAGAATTGTAGACCCAAAAATGAACCCACACACCTATGATCACTTGATCTTTGACAAAGGAATTAAAACCATCCAGTGGAAAAAAGCATTTTCAACAAATGGTGCTGGTTCAAATGGAGGTGAGCATGTAGAAGAATGCAAATTGATCCATTCTTATCTCCCTGTACAAAGCTCAAGTCCATGTGGATCAAGGACCTCCACATAAACCAGATACACTCGGGGTTGGGGATTTAGCTCAGTGGTAGAGCACTTGCCTAGCAAGCGCAAGGCCCTGGGTTCGGTCCCCGGCTCTGAAAAGAAGAAAAGAAAAGAAAAGAAAAGAAAAGAAAGGAAAAGAAAAGAAAAGAAAAGAAAAGAAAAGAAAAGAAAACCAGATACGCTCAAACTAATAGAAGAAAAAGTGGGGAAGAGTCTTGAACACATGAGCACTGAGGAAAATTTCCTGAAGAGAACACCAATGACTTAGGCTCTAAGATCAAGAATCGACAAATGGAACTTCATAAAATTGCAAAGCTTCTGTAAGACAAAGGACACTGTCATTAGTACAAAATGGCAACCAATAGATTTGGAAAAGATCCTTACCAGTCCTACATCTGATGGAGAGCTAATATCCAGTATATACAAAGAACTCAAGAAGTTAAACTCCAGAGAATCAAATAACCCTATTAAAAATGGAGTACACCTAGCAGCGCAAGGCCCTGGGTTCGGTCCCCAGCTCCAAAAAAAAAAAAAAAAAAAAAAAAAAAAAAAATGGAGTACAGAGCTAAACAAAGAATTCTCAGCTGAGGAATATGGAATGGCTGAGAAGCACCTAAAGAAATGTTCAACATCTTTAGTTATAAAGGAAATGCAAATCAAGACAACCTCACACCAGTCAGAATGACTAAGATCAAAAACTCAGTGACAACAGATGCTGGCGAAGATGTGGAGAAAGAGGAACACTCCTCCATTGCTGGTGTGATTGCAGGCTGGTACAACCATTCTGGAAATCAGTCTAGGGGTTCCTCAGAAAATTGGACATTGAACTACCTGAGGACCCAGCAATATCACTTCTGGGCATATACCCAAAGGATGCTCCAACATAACAAGAACACATGTTCCACTATGTTCATACAGCCTTACTTATAATAGACAGAAGCTGGAAAGAACCCAGATGCCCTTCAACAGAGGAATGGTTACATAAAATGTGGTACATCTACACAATGGAGTACTACTCAGCTATTAAAAACAATGACTTCATGAAATTCATAGGCAAATGGATGGAACTAGAAAATATCATCTTGAGTGAGGTAACCCAATCACAAAAAAACACACATGGTATGCACTCACTAATAAGTGGATATTAGCCCCAAAGCTCCGGAATACCCGATTCAATTTGCAGATCACATGAAGTTCAAGAAGAAGGGCGACCAAAATGCAGATGCTTCACCCCTTCTTAGAAGAGGGAACAAAAATATTCATAGGAGGAGATATGGAGGCAGAATTTAGAACAGAGACTGAAGGAATGGCCATTCAGAGACTGCCCCACCTGGGGATCCAGCCCATATACATACAGCCACCAAACCTAGACAATATTGCTGCTGACAGGAACCTGATATAGGTGTCTCCTGAGAGGCTTTGCCAGAACATGACAAATACAGAGGCAAATGCTAGCAGCAAACCATTAAACTGAGAACTGGGTCCCCACTGGAGGAGTTAGAGGAAGGATTAAAGGAGCTGAAGGGGCTTACAACCCCATAAGAATGACAATACCAACCAACCAGAGCTCCCAGGGACTAAACCACTACCCAAAGAGGACACACGGACAGACCTATGGCTCCAACTGCATATGTAACAGAGGATGGCCTTGTTGGGCACCAACGGGAGGAGAAGCCCTTGGTCCTGCCAAGGCTGGACCTCCCAGTGTAGGGGAATGTCAAGGCGGGGAGGTGGGAAGAGTTTTGTGGTTGGGTGGAGGAACACCCTCACAGAAGAAGGGGGAGCGGGAGGGGATAGGGGGTTTATGAACGGGAAACTAGGAAAGGGGATAACATTTGAAATATAAATAAAAACTATCCAATAAAACAAAAAATGAAAAAGAATAAATAAAAGAAAAATTAGACAGGAATTGTTACAAAAGTGCCATTTCAGTTTAGTAAGGAGTGGTATGAATTGGTATCTATATAAACCTAATTTTAGAAGATGCTTGTTTGCTACCGCGGGGGATAGAAGATATACCTCGGGCACAGCAAGCTCCCTCTCACTGAGCTGCACTCGGTTACATCAGTGTGTGGTGTGTGTGAGCATGTGCATGTGCTTAATCAGTTTTTAGGACGCTGCCTGGACTTACTCATCTTTTACTACTTTTAGGTTTGTTTTTATGTGTGTGAGTGTTTTGCCTGAATGTGTGTATGTGCACCAAGTGTGTGCCTGCTCCCTGTGGACGCCAGAAGAAGGGCCAGCCTCCCTGATCCTGAGCAGTCACCTGAGTCCTCGGCAAAGCAGCAGGTCCCCTTACCACTGGGCATCTCTCAAGCTCCTCTAGTCTTTTCCTTTCAGTGGCAATTATTTGTCAAAAAAATCAATAGTTTTTTACAGTCTTTTGGTTAATCATACACTGCACTACTGTGACTTGTAAATGAAAACGATCTAGGAGAAAATTTTAAGCTTTTAGAGGTTGAGGAATATAGGAAAAATTCAATTTATATCTCAATTTCTGTCTCAGAAATATGAATGTCTGACAAAAAGTTTTCAAGGTTAAAATAGTTTCCGTGTGACGGAAAGTCTTTGAAGGAAGTAGAAGGAAGCACGAACTCAAAGGGAAGGAGTCTTCGAATGCCTGTCCTTCAGGTGGCAGGTGTTTTAGGGGGTGAATCTATCCTAGGAAGTCAGCAGGGGCTGCTGTTTTCTGAAATGAAGTTTGACACCAGGTGAGCAAATCCCAGACGGCCACACTGACCGCGGGCTTCCCTATGAGAGACGGCCTCTCCTGGGCTGGACTCGTGGGTAGCACATTCTACTGGCACCAGGCCACCATCCTAACAGTGGAGGAAACAGACAGACCGGCTCTCTTTGCACAGCGTCATCTCCTTCTCTTTGGAGAACGCAGTTCCTTTTAGTTCAGACAGCACCGCAGAATCCATCCACTCCTTGTTTCTCTTCCGGTTTCAAACTTCTGTGGGGTGGGCCAGACTCAAATCACCGGGTTCTCTTTATAATCAGCCATTGCAATGGGGTCTGATCCCACAGTGCAGTGTGGGTGAACCTATTCCTGTGAATTGGGGCTCAATTAGAAAAGGGCGTTATAGCCAGGAACCGGAAGCCACCCCTACCGGAGTCCACCACCAGCCTTAGCAACAGAAGAGGCTTAGAAGCCATAGAAGCCTACTGGCTGCAGAAAAGTGGGAGGTGACAAAGTGGCTTTTAAAAAACCTACCCAGTGATGGCACAGGGACAGGTGTAACTGCAATCAGGGGAAGGACTGGGAGCAGGTAAGGGATCGGGTGCGGCACCAATGGGACAGTCTAGATACAACCCAGTGTTCCCTTCTCTCCAGTGCCTGGTCTTAGACTCTGCCTGCAATGGCTGCTCAAGGTGCCTTAACCTGGAAGTAAAGCCCATGCTATGAAGTGGGGGCACAGCATGGGCTTTAGACTGCAGAAGCCAAGACCAGGGGGCTTCTCATCCAAGGACGTTCCTCCTGGTAGACGGCGACTTTGGGCATGACACCCAGCCTCAGTTTTCTAATATGAAGAATGAGGATAAAAAGAATCACGGCCGTTGCGACAGTATTCACATCCTGCACAAGCTCAAGCCAGACAAAAAATCCTAGGATTGAAGATGGAGGTGGGCCTGAAGTCCCACCCATCCTGAGGAATTCTCAGTAATTGGCAGCGACGGGGAGGTGTGGCCTCTGTTAGATTGATAGCGTCGCTGTATCTGGGAAGCACAAATTGGACTTGATAGGGTTTTTGTTTGTTTTGTTTTGTTTTGTTTTTTTAAAGTTGGGTGTGTAAGGAAGTGGGGTAGGTCTAGGGAGGGGTGAGTATGTTCAAAATACAGCACATGAAATTCTCGATTAATAACAGTGTCTTAAAAGAGCGGTAGCATGACTGAGTTATAAAATGTAGCTATGCTACGAACTGTGAGGGGCCAGCAGGCAGAGCTCTGCAACAGGGCACATAGGCACACTGGCAGCACCAGCCACAGCCGTCAGATAATTCCGTGTATTTTTGCTTTGGAAAACAGAAATTTGCAGGTACATGTCAGTGATAGGTTATTTCTCCGGCGCCTGGGAAATGAGCCAATTTAAACCAGATTAGATTGTATTAAAGGCGCATTTATTGGGAAGCTGCTCTCAGGTGAGTTTACTGGCCCCAAGGACGGAGGTCACAGAAATCGCCACGGGGAAGTGGGGAGGGGAGGGAGAAAAAGAAGAGGGGGTGAGGAGGAGGAGGAGTAAGGAGAGCCGTTGAGCAAAACGTTTGAATTATATAGGGAGTCTCTGACGGAAGGGCAACCCAGTCCCTGGGCTGGAAAGTTCAAGGTTGGAGGTGGGTATGCCAAGTAGGGACTGAGAGAAGCTGGGGGAACCTGGAGGCCTGGTATGCTTTGGTATGCAAAATATGCACCTCAGTCCCTTGTCCAGGGATCCAAAACCAAACAGTAGCAATCATCTAATAAACTTGATAGAATATTTATTGATTTTTTTTTTAAAGTCACAAAGCTAGTGGAAGACTGACCTAAGCCTCTGACTTTCTCTTTTCTCTGTCATTCTTCACACTCAGTTTCTAGGGTGAGGCCATTTTTGTTATGGTGATTCCTTCTAATCATCCCATTATGATGGAATTTGCTTTTTAGCAGAGAGGGATCGAAACTGTGAGGTCTCAAAAGGGAAAAGAAATTCCTATCAGAACCCAGCAGACTTGGTGTGTCAGGCTGTGCAGGATAAAGAAACCACTGGCTTACTCAAGGGAATGGTTGACAGTCCACAAGCAGCCTCAACTCCTGCAGCCTTCGTGAGCATAGGTTTGAGTCTTGGCAGGGTCAACACACGAGCTTAACCTTTTAAGACAGATAAATTGAGTTCTTCGGAATGTCCCTGTTTAGTGGACTCGTGGGGGTCTTCCAGATCAGCCCCTTGCTAAGTGAAGCTTGGTCTGCTTTACATCAATTTTACACAGTCTCAAGATAATCTCTGGCTGGGTCTCCACAAGGCCAAAGCCAGCGGTAGGAAGTTCAGTGCATCAGCTCTTAATCTGCAAGGGAGAATTGCTTGTGCTGCTCTTAGCAACATTGCTTATCATAGGAGTTTGGAAACCATACCTCCAAAAGTCTAGAAATGTTTAAAGAAGTTCTGATCCATGTATAGGAGGGACTAGTGTCCTGTTAATGGCCACTATTGCTTTCTTAGAAGCCCAGCATCTCAGCCAGGCGTGGTATGCATCCCTGTAATTCTAGTACTACAGAAGCTGATACAAGAGGGCCACAAGTTCAAGGCCAGCCTGGACTAGGTAGTAAGGCCAGTCTCAAACTAGTAAAATGACATTCGAAGAGATAGGGATGAACTTCAGATTGAAGGCAGGAGGCCCTCTGTTCAAACTCCAGTACAGAAGAAGGAGGGAAAAAAGAAGGAAGAATCAAATCATCTCCAACTGGCTAATTCTTTAAAATAAACAAATAACACATAATTGACAAATGTCCCAGTATTGACAGAACCTTAGTGAGACCTGCTATGGGACCTATAATAGTGTTTCTGTTTACTGGACACCATTTTCATGCAGCCCATGATGTATTCTCCTAACCACGACTGCTACAAATAGCTTCTTTTCCAGTGGAATTTATGAGAATAGGGATGGGGAGTGGGGTGGGGGGAGGGTGTAATTAATCCTAGAAGTAGATTTTAATCCTTTTTGGTACTGAAAGATATGAAACTCTTGACAAAATAACAGATGACTTATCTGTTAAATATATGGCTTGATTAAATATTTAAAATAATTGTTTCTACCAAGTGAAACCTTTTCCTGGAACGATGATTTTTTTTGTAACAGCAGCATACACACTGCTGAGAGTGTGAACAAGAAGCCTGTAGCTTAAGTTTTACTAAGGATGAGGGGAAGCTGCAATGTCCCTACATTTCTTTTGGAGATGTAAATGGGTCAGTCACTTTGGAAACAGTTTGGCGGTTCCCTAAAACACTAAATACAGACTCACAATGTAACCCACTTGCTACTTATATAACATCTATTGTTATAAATACATATAAATAAAAACATGAACAGCTACAGCACTATTCACATTAGCCCCTCTAAAAGGAAACAACTTAACTTTCCATCAACTACAGAAAGGACAAGCAAAACAGTTGCATCTGTATAATGGAATACTATTTGGCTGTGAAAACATAGCATCTTGATACATGCTACAGGGTTTTGAGATTTGAAAGTGCTGTGTTAAAAGAAAGCTGTTGCCCCCCAGTATTGTGCATAGTGTGGTTCCTTTTGTAAGAAATATGCATGAAAGAGACACAATTAGTGACTATGTAAGCTGAGCATTGGGGGAAATGGAAATTTCCTTTCGGCAGTGATGCAAATGCCCTACACTCGATGGTGGCGATGGCTAGACCAGTCTGACTATGTGAAAATATCAAATTATACTCTATGTGGGCAGACTGTACGGTACAAGAATTTTATCTCAATAAAACTATAAAGAAGAAGGAGAAGGAGAAGCTCAGAAAGTAGTGTGCTCTTTGACTAAACTCAGGGTCACACACAGTGGGAAGTGGAGGGCTTGCTACTCTGAGTTTGGAAGGATTGAGGGCCCTGAACATCAAGTTATCTATCAAATGCAGAAAGTGTATCTGGAGCCATCAGCAAACACGGTGTCCAAAACTGAGAGGAGCAACGCACTGGGTTATGAAGCTGATACAATCACACCAGAGAAACGTGACCCACAGTGTTGCTTGGAACCTGTGAAAAGAGGCTCGTTTGAACCATCGCAAAGCCCGTGGAAAACTGAGCTACCAGCTCTGCGGTCCCTTTAACCAATTGATCTAATCTGCTTATCAGTGGCAAGGAGGTCTTGACAAATCTTTCTCTTTAGACAGGAAGACATTCCCACATAATAATCACATCCTTATAGAAATTGAAAACGTATGTCCAAGCCATGGTGGTCTCGCAAAAATCTAAATCCATATAGTGTTTCCTGACTCACTGTCACCATTCATGCTGTCCTGAGGAATAATCAGAGTTCACCAGCCCATACAATGACCGATAGCTTTTTCATAAAAGGGAATTTTGCAAAATATTGAAATGTAGCCCATTTCTACCTGATAAATGACTGGACCTGTGCACTTTGACCTCTCGTTGGCCTTTGTTGCTTGTGACCTTGTTTAAATGATGAATGTCCTTTTAACAACCACAGGCCTTGGAAGGCCGCTTGCTCTCTCCGTGTGCAGAGGCCCGGTGAAGTTGTTCAAACACAAACCTGCTAATTCTACACAGTGCTAATTAGTTTTGGCTTTGAACCTCTTCATACGGCAGGAGCTTGTAGGTTATGAATTTTTGAGATCACGTTTATTCATTTATTTATTTACTTACTTATTTGTTTATTATTGGGACAGGGTCTCGCTATGTAGCCGTGGCTGGCCTAGAACTCACTATGTAGACATGACTGGCCTAGAACTCAGAGATCTGCCTGCCTCTACCTCCCAAGTGCCAGGATTAAAGGTGTACGCTACTGTCCCTGCCTCAGATGCCTGGGTTTTCTATTTGTTTGTTCGGGTTGTTTGTTTGTTGAAATAGGGTTTCTCTGTGTAGTCCTGGCTGTTCTGGAACTCCCTTTGTAGTCCAGGCTTGCCTTGAACTAACATAGATTCACCTGCCGCCGCTCCCCCTCCCCCGCCCCCATGAGTGCTGAGGTAAAAGTGCCACCAATGCCTGGTCATTTTTATTTTTTAAAATTATAAGGAGCCTTTTAGTTTAGTAAGTGTTGTCTGCTTTTATATTATCTTTTGTTTTGTTTTGTGTTGTATTGATTTTGTATTTTTAAGGCTGGGGTGGAACTGCATAGTATAAACAACCCTCAGACTTGTGATAACCCTTCTGCCTCGAGCCTTGAGAATGCTGGTCCTAGAGGCAGGCACCGCTAGGGATTTTTGTTTGTTTATTTGTTTGTTTGTTTGTTGTGTTTTAATTATTAGTATTTTGAAAGAGATCATGAGTGGTGAGTTGACACCCTGCCATCCCTAACTTCAAAGTGATGGTTAATTATGATTTCTCTATTACACAAGTATTGTGTCAGTCCGTGTTCTGTGCCTTGGGGACTACTTAGCTCTTATCATCGTGGAGTCCTGATATCACCCTCCCACAATCGACTCTGCACTGTTAATATTAAAACCCACAGGTGAGGACGGAGCTTGGTAGTAGCATAGCCTAGCTGTGGGGTCCTGGTCAGAGACCCGAAATGAAAAAATAGAAGCATGAATGCTGCAGAATGACAGGGGTGACACACCCCGGAAGTACCAGAGTTCTGGGCTTTACCAGCAAGCAAGAGACTCTCTTCAGGGCCTGGGTGGAAGACAGACAAGATCTTTCTTAACCAACACCACTCTGGAAATGGTGAGATATACCAATGTTTTTCTTATTGGCTTTTACTTTGGCTTAAAGCAAAAGTCAGAAGGAAAAATAAGAGCAAGAAGTGTGCGCGCGTGTGTGTGCGCGTGTGTGTGTGTGTGTGTGTGTGTGTGTGTGTGCGCGCGCGCGCGCGTGTCGGGCAAGGGGAGGGACGGGAGACGATGAACCATTTTCTTGGCTTACAAAATGTTTTATGAGTCCAGCGTTCCCCAAAAAGTTTCATAGAAAATAAATTTAAAGTCTTTAGCAATGTGCTTGGTATCCGTCATTACTCCTAGCCAGTAAAAGGATATTGCAATTCTGAAAACAAATGTATTTGATAGAATGCATTTTCTTATGGCTTTAGTAAGAAAGGTCCTTCCTTTTAGAGACAAGCAGGGGGTGGGGGGAAAGGGACAGGGGGCGGGGCTTTGGGAGCACAGCTTTGTTTCTGAGACTTCGTCTGCCACCAGATCAACAGGCTATTACATCAACACCACAACAAGGCATTTCCCACCTCTTCTAAGTCCCACAACATTCTGTGGAGAGGGTTCCCCCCCCAGCAATTTACATAAAATATTACTAGAGTGAGGGTTTTCCTTTTTTCTTAATGGCTCTAAGGTTAAAGTTGAAAATACCAACTTGATGCAGGGCCAGGATGTGGCCATATTGAATGTCACTTCCATGTTTGCCAGTAAATCATTTCATTATCCAAAATCATAATCTCCGGTGGCTTTACCAAGAACTGCTTCGCTCCACTTAAAGGAAGTCTGATTTAATGTACTATCTGCATCTCCATTCTCGATTTCTTTTTATAGATTTTTTTTAAAGAAAGCACGTTATCAGTAGGATCTCCCTTCACTCAAACATAAGTGAAAGTTTTATCTATCTGGAGATATCACTAAAATAATTTATTGCTAGGGAAACAAAACCTTTTGTCTGAAAGTGTATTTCTTCCCGACAGCTGTGGTATTTCAGAGAAAGCACCAAAGCCATGATGGCCTGGACTGCAATCAACCGTTCTTAATAGGAAACTTTACAGACTTTTAATAAGATAGCCTCCAATAATTTATGGGCCAAGGTTTTGAAGTGAAGAGGCATTGTTTGGCAATATGTTCTTCCTCTAATCTCAGGAAATTTAAATAAAAGCACACTCATTTCCTCTGAACTCAGCAGTTCTTCTGGTTTAGGGAGAAAGAAAAAAAAAAGATTAAGAAAAACACCTGCTACACCAGCCTGAAAAATATGTTTTCCATGCTTTAAGCAAAATCATGCTAAGATGCTAAGACAAACAGGCACCCCAGTGCTGAAGTTCTCATGCCCACTTCCTGCTCTCTGCTAAAAAGCTGGCGAGATGTCTCAGTCTGTAAAGCCCTTGACGCACAAGCATAAGGATCTGAGTTCGGCTCCTTAGCCCCTGTGTAAAAAGCTGGGCAGAGTGGTGCGTGTTTGTGGTCTTGGTTCTGGGAAGATGGAGACAGGAGAGTTTTGGGAGGTTGATGACTAGCCAACCCTGTACACTCCAGGTTGCAGCATGAGAGACCCAGTCCCAGAAGATAAGGTGGAGATTAACTGAGGAACTCATCTAACATTATATTCTGACCTCCACGTGTATGTGAGTCCCCTCCCCATCAAAAAAGAGAATTCTCTTAAAGAATCCATAGTGTGATACCATCCCCCCCTCCCCCCAGGGCCTTGCGCTTCCTAGGCAAGCGCTCTACCGCTGAGCTAAATCCCCAACCCGTGTGATACCATTTTAAAATGATCAGAAAAGTCTTTCCTTGTTTACAAAATATATAGACCAATCCCCGAGAATCCGACTATCTCAGGCCACTGGGTCCCAACTCCCGCTGCATTGTTTTCTTGATATTAATTTGATGCTTCACTCTTCTCATTAAAGCATCTCCATTCTTCTTGGTTTTACCACCATTGTGTGCTGGCCTTTATTTTGATTTTAGTTTATAATGTCTTTTCCTCTTCAAAATAGAACTTGATATCCTACTTGTATCTACCATGATAGCCACAGCATCTTAGATGACACAGCTCCCTCCTACCAGGGGTAGCCTGGGCTTTAAGGACCCAACACTTGGACTTCTTGGTTGTTTCTTAGGAGGTCTGATTCAGGGACATAAATTCTGTATCTCTAAGAAGCTCCTAGTGCTGCTGACCCCGCAGCCCACAGTGTAGAGCAATGCCTTGCATGATATCAAGGTTCCATATATATATCAGGTGTCATATCCTGGAGTTACAATGGGGTTCTTTTAGGGCCAGTGGAGTCTAAAAATGCGCTAACATCCTCATGAGAACAATTTAAATACTTTGACAAGCACACATTAATGCTCCTTCTTCAGGAAATGCAATTAGAACAGGAGGGGGGAAGCCATCTATCCTTAACTGATTAGCAGTAAATGCACTGTTGACTTTATCTTTGTGGTGTTTCAAGAAAAGATCGTTCTGTCCATACTCGTGCCAGCTCCTTCCCTCCCTCTCTTCCTTTACTTCCAGTGTTTTGAGCCCTTCCCTCCCATGGGCAGCCTCTGCACACAGATATTTTGCGTTCGTCCACCAACCGCCATTGAGAAGTTTACGGGTCTGTGATGTTAGGAAGGAAAGGAGATGCCAAGCTAAGCCTCTGATGTCAAACCATAGCTGTGCTCTCTAAGAAGGGTAAACGAGGAATTCATCTTTCATCTCATGTTCCCGAGATACCCGGGGTCTGAGCCACCATCTGGGAGCCTTGGTTCTCCAACACCTGATTATTTTTCTACATCATCCATGCTGTGTCTGCGGCTATAAATGATTCTTCCTAAGCCTTCAGCCAAGATATAAAGGTTTCCTCCATTTTAAAAATACTCCATTAGCTCAGAACTCGCTGTTGTGGACCCTATTCTCTGGCTTTGCTTTTCTCTTTTGAATTAAAGGTATACTAGCTTAGAAAACTAGAAAACTGAAGTTTTCATTTTTTGGATTTCTTTCTGTTTCCATTTTCTGCATTTTTCAAGTGAACAGATCAAGGCCAATGACCTCGATTTCCTATTTAACTTTGTAGATGAACATCCAATTTAATAAAAGACTTCAAGAACATTTGTTCGTTGGGTACATGTGAGTGGAAGGAATTTTCGAGATATTACTTTTTTGTAAAATTTCCAAATCCATTTGCATAAGCCTTGGGTCAGGTTGTTTGAGTCATTTAAAGATCAAAACAACCAATGCCTGACAATTCAAAGGCCTTAGCAACGACAGGCAAAACAAACAAACAAAAGGGTGGAGAGGAGAGAGGGAGAAGAGGAGCTACAACCAAGATTTCCCTTTGAAGGAATGTTCACTCAGTGCTGTGAAGGAGCGGGGATCTGTCTGCCCAGTGTCATCAGCCCAAGGGACTGATGCTATGGCAGATGACAAATGTGTGACCTTAGTTCAAAAGTTGTTGGCTGCTGTCGTAAGCGTTCTTAAAAGCAGCTTGGAAAAATGACTCTCTTTATTATATCACACAGTGTGGTGCGTCAGGATTTTGACCAGACCTAAAAAGCAGACCTAAAAGCTCTTCCATCTAATATCAACAGAGACCACCTGGGGGATGAGCTCATCTCTAGAACCCACAATGGCCTTGCGGACTTGTCTGGTAACTTGGCAGGGATGGCTGTAGGGTAGGCTTGGCTGGGTTGTTGACCAGAGATTTTCCAGAGACTTCTGTAGCAACATGGCTGAAGGACTAAACTCCTTAGAATGGCCAAGGAGAATTCAGTGTCAAAGGGAATCTGTGTGTTATTTTATGATCCAGCTTTGGAGGTCATGTAACATTGTTTCTTTGTATTCTTTTGGTCAAAGAAATCTTAAGTCCACCATATTGAAAGGGAGGGGAAGGGCTGGGGAGATGGCTCAACAGTTAAAAGCACCAACTGCTCTTCCAAACGTCCTGAGTTTGATTCCCAGCAACCACATGGTGGCTCACAACCATCTGTGATGGGATCCGATGCCCTCTGCTGGTGTGTCTGAAGTATGTGTGACAGTGTACTCATATACATTAAGTAAATAAATAAAAGAAAGGGAGGAGACAAAGACGCCCCCATCTTGTAGAGAGAAATGTCAAAAAGTTGTGACCATTTCAAAACCTGTCACACCCTAAAACCCAAGAAATGTCTTTGGAAACGAAGGGGATCAATAGTTAAGTATTGACTACCACAGTGAATGTAGACTCAAAAATGCATGCTTTCTTCTCAGCACGGAGGCCACTAATTTACTATTTCCATTTGGCAAAATGCATTAGAATCTAGGGCGGATTTTTAAAGGATGAGATATTCACATTTTCAGGTATTCACTGTCTATATTGCTTTCCCCTGCTCTAGTGACAACTGAGATTTCCGTGTAGTCAGTAAAAATGAAACCAGTAAAAATCTGAAACATGGAGGGCCCAGAACAGGCTGACTTGCAAGAGAAAGCTGCACCCTCATGCCACCTAAAGGGTACAGTTTGGGGACCTGGCCCTCATAGATGATTAATCTCTAATAACTTCTTTCTAGCTGCTTGTATATAAGTCAACCAAATCAAGTATAATTGAGGAGTGGTGCCAATGGGTCTCTTCAAGAGGTGGCAAGAAGGTTCTACAGTCAAATAGTATTCATACTCACAACTTTCTAGGGGAAAAAAAGCACTAAATTGAACATTTTTAAAAGGGAGTTTTCTTAATACATGGATCATACTTAAAAATATTAAAAACATGCAAGCCTTACAGAAGTCAGAAAAAGGAATGTTATTACTTCTGAAATCAATAATACTTTAACTAGCAAGGAAGGTTATTATACCCAGTAGGTTATGTTGGAAACCCTAATTTATACCCTCTACCATGCGTGTTGACAGTCCCAATAAGCAGTCGGCAAAATGGGAGGGAGTTACTCTCTGCCACTTGTCCCCAGTTACCATTACCTCACCAGCTGCGCTCCTTAAACTGCTCATCAAAACGTCCAAGAACGACCTCTCTGACCTAGACCTAGTAAGACTATCAGCACTGCCGGATCAATACGGAAACTCACAGGATGGGTTTTCACACACTGGCTGCTCTAGTGTTTGCTTTGAAACTAATTTGAAAGCACTGCGCCAAAACAAATGAATATAGGAGCTTCCCCATTCTGAACTGTGAACTCAGGCTATTCAGGCTACTAGTCTGTTTGCTTATTTAATATTCAGAGATAATTTTTAATTATCCTTTGATAAATTTTTCAGCCCATTAGAGGGACTCTAGTGGTTAAAAAAAAAAAGTTCTTTTACTGACTGTCACTAAAAAAAACCCCAAAAAACCACATGATTTCTGCCAATAATTTACTTGGGGTAGGAGTTACTAATGTACTGTAAATTTCTGACATAAATTGGTAAAGAAAAGTTCATAAATTAAGGCATCTAATACTTTCATTTTGGCTATCATTCAGGAGGCCTCAACATACTCTTCCACAGGAAAAAAATAGCCTAAGGTTTCTACCCTGGAGAGAGTCTATGCTGAGTATGCTTCTGAAAATGTCAAGGTGCTGAGAGAGATAGGTCATAGGCCAATGGGGTGGCAGCTGTAACCCGCCCCCCACCCCTGCCCCTCACGCGGAGTGGGACAATGAGGTCCTTCTGGCGATTGGTCTTGTTTAACTCTCCAATTTCCCAGGCTCCTCTTGGCCCTGAGTACTTTGGTACCTAGAGTCCTCTGGTGTACCTTTCCAGTACATGTCTCTCCATCAATGTCCCAGTGATCTCCCTGACTCCTCCCAACGGATACTAGACCAATAAACGTGTTGGATGATGCTCCGAGGAGAGTGCAAGTTGCGCATAAGTGGCCTTAGCCGATGAAAATAACCTGGGATATACGGGGTGGTTTACATGCCTATCAAACGAGGCATGACCCAAGGAATAAATTTATAAGGAAAATGGCAAATGGGAGGAAATTTGGGGGAACAGAGATCTTCCAGTCAGCCACAAACCACATCTTACATGTGTTATGTGCTCCATGGTAGTGCTAGACACTCAGGCTTCTGAGTTTCATTAGTCTGTAACGAGAGATTGGATGTGCATCTTTAATACTAAATTGCTTATTATGAGACAAATGCTGTCTGCATGGCCTGAAAAAAAAGGGGGGGCTTTTCACATTACTGAGCATCTAACTGTCAAAACCTTACTACAGTGGTGCAGTTGTTACTCAGCTGTCCCTCCTATCCTAGCTCTTACAGGTTCTAACCACCAGGAACCACGCCCCATGCCCCGCGCCCCCTAGTGGGCCTCTGAGGCACTGCACAAGGCCTTTTCCCCCTCTCTCATCACTGTGGCTGCAGGTGCCAGCTCCAATACCTTTCTTTAGTATATACTACCCACTCTTCAAAGAACCACCACAGCCCCTTCTGGCTCTGTAGGTGGAAGGGGGAGGGGCGCATGCATATGTATGAAGGTCAGAGGACAACTTCAGATGAACGCTCCTCAAGGGCTGCGCACCTTATTTTGAGACAGGATTGCTCACTGACCTGGAACCCAGCAGTTAGGCTAAGGTAGCTAGCGAGCCCTAAAGCTCTTCCTGCCTCTGCCTTCCGGGAGAGGCAAGTGCTGGGACCACATCCAGCTTTTAAAATGGGTTCTGGGAGTCGAGCTCATGTCCTCATGCTGGTATGGCAAACAATTTACCGACTGACCCGGGGCGACAGTTCCCACCCCACTCTTTTCCACCTCTTGTCTATGTGTGGTGCTAGGGGTTGAATCTAGGATAAGATGTACACCAGGAAATCCCCACACCACTGACCTGCGTTCTCAGTCCCGGAGTATTTCCAGCAAGTCTAAACTCTGCCCGTCACCCAGTATTGGTGTCTCGACTACTTTCAGATGACAAACTCTACTCCCATTGAATCTTACAGAGCTCTGCTCCATCCCCCACAAAGTTATGGTATTCTTCATACAGGAAGGAGCCCTGGAACAGTGGTCCAAAGGCCAAATGTGCATTCTGCACAATGTTTTAACAGATTGCAATGAGGTGCCAATAGGAAAATGCTGTCCCTCCTAGACAACGCTTATTACCTAGCATGCCAGTGTCCCCCAGGCCCATAGCACCCATATAGGTTGCCGTGTGTCCTGTAGACATCTGCATTTGCAGCTCCTGAGACAATGTATAAAGGCCATTCACTCTTACGAATGAAGTCACCCCATCCTGGCCATCTACTTCATCTTGCCTCTTAGCACTGGGTCCTTGTCATTCAGCCTTACCTCACCCCTATATCCGACGCTTCTTAACTTCTTTTCCCTGAGAAAGGTAACCTGGCAGCATGTGGTCTAACAGGGCACTCTTAGTATTTATTTATTTATTTGTTTGTTTGTTTGCTTGTTTATTTATTTTACATCTTTTTTATTTTTAAACTTTCCCATGTGTCTCAGGCTGGCCTTAGACTGGCTGTGTAACCAAGGATGACCTTAAATGTCTGATCCTCCTGCCTCTACCTCCTAACTACAGGGATTACAGGTGCGCCCAGCCATTCCCAGTCGTTATGATGCTGGGACTCAAACTTGCGGGTTTAGGCGAGCACTATACCCTAACCTGAGCCACACGCCCGGTTCACCATCCTTAGCATTTACAAAGAGGAGTCTAGAAAAGTGTATCCAAGTATAAATAAACATGTAGTAAACCTATTCCAGGCCCCATGAGGTGCATTCTCAGGTGGCCACAAGACCTCTGTCACTAGCCTACTAATTTGTAAGGCAGGCCTTGGGCACATTATTTTGGCAAAGCTTGAAAGTCAGATTTTTTTTTTTTTTTTCTGTACGACAGACACACCAGCTAAGCGAGCCCTTAGTGTCGAAAACAACTCATTAAATTTATTGGTTCTTTGATGTCCAATTCAGGGCAGACTCTTCTCGTTATTTTGCCAAAGGAAGTCAAGGTCATCAAGTTGTGTTTTTTAATGGGGATTGATACACTTTTATGAAAGGAACTTGGTGGAATTTCTAAAGAACATCCATTTCTTTTCCCCCTAAATACAGTAACCTTGCCGTGGCCCCTTGCAGCTCCTCAGACCAATGTGAATTTGTGGCTTTCTCAGGCATTGCACAACCCATCTGACAAAGTGTTCTGACTTTTTCACCTAAATGTCAGAAACTTTTCGTTATCCAAGAGAAGACAGCATCATTATCAAAAGGCCTTGCGTCTCGATTCTATGGAAGCCACTGACCATATTAGGGAAAAAAAACGGGCAGATAAAGTTTAGATGGGAGCATTCATCTTTTGTGTGTGATTAAAAAAAAAAAAGTTTGTGGTCGACATGGGAAGTTACTACACACTTCATTGGCAGAAATGCTCTTTCTGCTTGAAAGCGTGGGGACTTCAGATGGGCCTCCCCTCGCTAGGATGAGTAAAAACAATATCATTTTCCCTGATAGCTGCTGAATTGAAGGGAAGGGTTATTTATTTAAACTTCTGAAGCATGAAGCCAAATGCAGCCCAGTGTGTGCTGTGTCTGCCTGAGACACCATAAGTCAGAGATAAGAGTTTACGAAGCGTTAGGTCAGCAGCCCTGTTCCCAGTTTCTCATGG
Source organism: Rattus rattus (assembly GCF_011064425.1). Taxonomy (NCBI): domain Eukaryota; kingdom Metazoa; phylum Chordata; class Mammalia; order Rodentia; family Muridae; genus Rattus; species Rattus rattus. The sequence goes on along the minus strand of NC_046158.1, from coordinate 82,949,418 downwards.
AAAAAACAGAGGAGCCTGCAGCCCTGCCTCTGATTTAAGAAGCCTGGTTTCAACAGGCATGCACCTCCTGCCTCAGAATTCCACCACCTCTCTTTCCTTCCCCCCAAAAATACCTTTGACTAATTCCACCATGAGAGGATGATAAACAGCTCTTTTATTACTCGCTAACAGCCATTGTCAGTACTAAGAATGGAAAGTCTTTGTTCCACTGCCTCCCACAGAACACCTGGGCTGCTAAGTCCCATCCCCTCAGCACCTGAAGGTGGCTTTGAGTTTCACACACTTTAAAGTCTCAGAAGTCTTCCAGCAGAGCCTGCGAAGCTCTCCCAGTTGCTGTAGCAGAGACAATTGATGAAGTTTTACAGGCCCACCCTAACCACTCTCTCGCCTTCATAGAAACACACGTTCCTCACTAATCCCAGCAGCCTCCTCTCACTCCCAGCTTTCCTACTCTTCGCTATTCCCTCCAAACGTATTGTTCATCCCCCATTTCATCATTTTTATTTCAGATAGATTCAATACTGTATTCTACTGTGACTTGAACAAGCTCACACAAACATAATGGCCGGAAACAAGAGAAATTTGCTGTCATGTAATACTGGAAGTCAGAATTCAGAATTAGGCTAGAGCCAATTGCTGGCATGACTGGTCCTCTCTAGAAGCCTCAGGGAAATTTGATCCTCGTCCCTTATAGTTTCTAGTGGCTGCTGGCATCTGGGGAGCTGGCGGCCACATCATTTCAACTCTGCCTCCTGTTAACACACTGTCTTCAGGTCAGATTTCCTCTTTTTCCTTTCACAAAGAGGGTTAAGATTACATTTAGAGCTCCAGGAGATCTGGTACCCTCTTCTGGCCTCTGTGGGCACCACACACACACACACACACACACACACACACACACACACACACACACACACACACATTTAAAAAAAAAAAAACCAATGGCCAAATCCAGACCACTAGAAACACAGAATGCTTACAAAGACACTCTTTTTTTCCCTCGGGTAGGTGGGAATTCTAACCATTAGGGCCATTTTGGAAAATTAGTGGTTTCTTACAAAACTAAACATACTCCTACCATATGATGAGCAGTATTTGTCCAAATGAACTGAGAATTTATGCCCACACAAATGTCAGCACAAGAAGCTCTTTAAACGTTTTGTCTGAGGAGATGGATGGCTCTGTAAGTAAAGTCCTTGCCTGGGACCTGAGTTCAGATCCCCAGGGTCCAAGTGAAGAGCTAGGTTTGGTGATAAGCATTCTGAGGTGGGGTGGGCAGACAAACATGGACCCCTGGGGCTTCCCGCTCATCTAATCTAATCAAACCTGTGAGCTACAGGTTTCAGGAGAAACCCTGTCTAACAATTCAGTGATGGGAGCTGCCTAGTCCAGGTGACTGGACCTGAACTGAGGTCCCTAGCAGGAGCTCTATCTACTCGGAGGAGCTGAGCCACCTCTCCAGTTCAACCTCACTCCTGGTTTAGCTGGCATTCTGGGGCAGCCTTTCCTATGCTAATTTGCTGTCTGTATATCAGGTGAGGTGTCTTTAAGATCTTTGGTCTACATTTTTAAAACGGCTTTTTATTTTTTATAATTGAGTTCCATGATTGATATTTTAGCCGTGGCAAATGTAAAGGGAGTTCTTATCGTCTGGAGCTTCACGCAGAGATATCTAAGTGACACATATGTATACTTACCGTAAGTGACGCAACGATTGGGGTTAATTTCAAACAGGGAGCTTGAGTTGGAGTGAGGCCACACAGACTAAAGAACACTGGCCAGCCCTCCCTCTCTGCCCCGTCTGACACCTGCACATGGGAACTATTGAACTATTTTCTTCACCATGCGAATTTGAATTTTTTGGTCTTTTGGTCTTGAGGTTAAGTCTTGGTTTTGCTCTAGACTTAAGGTAGCAGCAACCATGAAGCAATCACAATAGTAACCACTCCAAGCACAAACGTCAGAGCATTTAAAGTTACAATCTGCCAAGTATCATAACCCAGAATTCCCCAGTGGCTTGTTAGCCGGGAATGTAAGATTTGAAACTTAGGTAACCTGAGCGCTACTCAGCTCCTCCATGCACCTTACATTCTACACAAGTTGTACTTGACTGTCTCAATGCGTTCCCAAATATCCTAGGGCTAGACACAAGATTTAAACACACTATAAATCTTACCAAGTCCATAGATGGTTATTATCGCCTGTTCTCAAATGTCTTGATCATATTGGAGGCCATAAACCTTGTATCAGTTCACACCCTGCCATACCTCGGCTTTGCAGTGAAACTTAAAAGCAAAATTTAGCCCATCTCCCATGACTTTTATCAGGAAGAAATAGAAAAGGTGTTTAAAGCAGGAATATGCTCATTAAAATGTAAAGATTTTTCAAACAAAATATCTGTCTCTCAATACTTAATGCATCCTCACAGTAAACTGGTCTCAAAACTTTGAAATTATTATTAATATGCTCTATATAAACTTTTTGAATAAAAATTTTAGCTTAAAAATTGTGTGTGCACGCGCGCGTGCGTGTGTGTGCATGTGTGTGCATGTGTGTGTGTGCCTGTGTGCGTGTGTGCGTGTGTGTGTGTGCGTATGCGTATGCGTGCGCACACACGCGCACATGCACGCACCATGCATGCTCTGTAGTACAGTGTGTGTGGAGGCCAGCAGTTGATGTCCTGTGTCTTGCTCAATTGCTTCTCTATGTTAGTTTTTGAGACAAAGTTTCTCACTGAAGCTGGAGTTTGCCAGCTTTTGCCAGGCTGGTTGGCCAATGAGCCCTGAGGAGCATCATGTCTTTCTCTCTCTCTCTCTCTCTCTCTCTCTCTCTCTCTCTCTCTCTCACACACACACACACACACACACACACACACACACACACACACACACGCCCTCGGGTTACAGGAGAATACTGCACACCCATCATTCTACCTGGATGCTGGGGATCTGAATTCAAGTCCTCATGGTCAAGTGGGTCATATTCCTAGTTCTAGACTTTTGTTTTCATATTAATGAGCACTTGGTGCTGGGACTTTGGAGGAAATACAACACACTTCTGTCCACGAAGGAGCAAGCCTGATGAGCAGGAAAGACACATCAATAAAGCTACCCTGCTGTCATTCACACAAACGCTCAGAGGGTGATTCTGCTCAAAGGGTACAAACCACCTCGTTTTCAAACAAACTCCTGTCTGCTTTTCTTTGACATGTCTGGGTGTGTGCCTGCTTGTCTGTATGCTGCACGAAGACAGTGCCCGTGAAGGCCAGAAGGGAGCATGAGGTTCTTTAAGGCAGCTTTGTACTGCTGGGAAAGGAACCAGGATCTCCGCAGAACAGCAAGTGTTCTTTCCTGCTAAGCCCTCAAGCTGCCTCCCGAGAGGAGCAAGTTCTAGGGATCTGATGTTCAGCCTGGGTGAGTTGTTAATTTAATTATGATAATCCTTAGGTGCTCTATCAACACAATATATTCATATATCTTCAATGTATACAAGCTTCATTATCATTTAAGTTTTAATTAACTAAAAAATGTATGGTATAGTGCAAGCAGCAGTTATGGCAGGAGGCTGTGTGGCGAAGTGCATCCTGGGTTGACACAGCCATGGAGCCCTTTTGACTTGTGTCTGCTGCCTGCCCACAGCCTTCGTACTGCTGTCTGGGCTTCCCACACAGCTCCATGCTCTGCCCTGAGGGAACCCAGAAGAGGCTGGGGACTCTGAACCTTGGTGCCTGAAGGGTCACACACTTGTGCTGCCAGTACAGTAATGCACCCCCTTTGATGTTAGAGGGAATTAGGGACCTGGTGATGTATGTCTTGAAAGTCTACGTCAAAACCGACTCAGAAAAGCTCGCAGAAAATCTCATTTTTTTTTCAAGGACCTGGGCTCAAACACTTTGGACCAAGTGGAGATTATTATGGCTATGGAAGATGAATTCAGGTTTGAAATTCCTGTCTGCAAGAAATTGTAGATTCCATTGCAGAAAAAAAGGATGTGTATGAACAAAGTATCAGAGCCTTCTTCCTCACCAAAGGGACTCTAAGAATACGCAGTGGCATCATGGCTGACTGACAGTGGTTCTCTTGGACTTGTATTTAAATTGTCTGAGTGTTTTACCCTTTAAAAATAAATCTATTACAAAACTAAAATACAATTCTGTGCATGTGTGCTTTCGTGGGTGTGGAAGGTACATATATGTCATATGTATGTGGAGGTCAGAGGCAGTCTTAGGGGTCGGTCCTCACTTTCTACCACATTTGAGATAGTCTCTTTGCTGTTCATTGCTGCATATGTTCGGTTAGATTCCAGAGAGTCTCCTGTCCTCGCCTTCTTTGTCCCATAGGAGTCCTGGGATTACAGGCACATGCCCTCCAACACCCCCAACACAGCCTATCTCTAAATGAATGAATGAATGAATGAATGAATGAATGATGCCACAACTTGCAGAGTAAGTGACATTAGTGATATTTCTTTCCTTTGGCCTTAAGCTTTTACTGTCCGCATGCATAAAGTAAGCACAGATGACAAGTCTTACGAGCAAATCCAAGAAGGCTTCCAGGCAACACTTAAGCCTTAACTGTAGCATAATCTTTACTTCAGTGTGATGCTGAGTGGTTAGGGTGACAAGCTGGAGGGACATGAGCCACACGAGCAATGAGTAGCTCTGGACACATGAAGGCCGTGAGGCAATGGCTTTCTTCTTAATGCAGCTCCAATGCATGTGCTTCAGTGAGAGTAGCAGGGTGGGGGTGGGGTGGAGTGCTATGTGCTACAGTGAGAGAGTGGGGGGAGGGGGTTCCATGTGCTACAGTGAGAGAGAGCCTGAGGGAGGGGAGTGCCATTTGAATGGGTGGCTCATCTGATTTTTCTCCACAGTTCCGTTGCCCTCACCTGCTCCCATCCCAGCCCGTTTCCTTGACGCTCCTCTGCTTACACCTGACAATGTCTTTCCCTTGCTCCTCGCTCACCCCTCATATCTCTCAAACTTAGCTATGTTCCATCCTTTCGCACTTGCCCAGCTCTATTCCCACCCCCACACACCCATAATCCAATCCCAAGTTTCATAGGGAAAGCGGCCGTCTTTCCTCTAGATCTGAAATCTCCAAGAAAAATAACCCGTGGTTGCTAAAATGCTTTTTGGAATAAGGTTTAAGGGGCAAACCTAACTACGAAGGTGCCCACGTGTGCGTTCCCTTCTAGGAATGCTGTCGCTTGCTTGTGGGAGCCCTGGCTGATACTGAGAGCTGCACTACACAAGGGCATCCACTTGAAGGCTTCGGTGCTTGGACTGGGACCCAGCTCTGCTCGAGGGCAAAGCCCATCCCTTTCAGTTGCGTCTTGCACACTGACACACCAGTTTTGACATGAAAACCTGCTTTCTAGCCAGGCCGGATACCTTCACAAGCCCCAGAACTCTGAACATTTTATACTCCATTGGGTTTTTGCTAGTTATTTCTTATTTTTAAATCATGTCTCTTGGGAAAAAAAATATAGATGAAATGAAGCAATGGCCAGGTGCTAAGTGCGTTGTAAGAAGTCACGTTACGAACTTCCTTTCTGGCCTGTGACACAGCTCTGTGACTGAAGCACTTACCATACAAGTCTGACGAACTCAGTTCAGGTTCCTATGAACTCAGTTCAGTCTATGAATCCTACAGGATAGAGAAAGGACAAGGTTCCCAGTCTATGATCACAGCAAGCTCCTACAGAATGGGGAAAAGTGAGACAGGGGAATCACCAAGAGTTTGTAGCCTGACACACAAACAGTGATCAGGAGGACAACTGTATCTCAAACAGGGTAGAAGACAAGTATCCACCCCTGGGGTTGCCCTCTGACCACCACATTCATGCATAGCACACCTAGATACATACACAAACATATACACCTACATTCAACACACATGCATGCACACACATTTCAGAAAGAAAATCAGTTGATGCCTGCTTCTTCCCCCCCTGGAGCTGGAGTTACAGGTGTTGTGATCTACCTGGTGGGAAGAGTTGGGAACGGAACTCAGGGTCCCTAGAGAGCTAGAAGAGCAGTACCTCTTCCTAACCACTGAGCCGTCTCCCGCCAGTCTTTTATTTTCTTATAGGGACTCTCAACCCCTTCAGTCTCCACCCCCTTCTCACATTTGCTTTTGGATTGGATCGTATTTTTACAACTTGCCTTTTTCCTGGATTGAGTACTCTTTCAGAATTTATTTGGGGGCTATTGTTTTGAGACAGGGTCCCACTGTAGAGCTCTGACTGTAACCAGGCTGGCCTGCCTCCCAGGGGCTGGGATCAAAGGTGTGCACCGCCACACCCAGCAGTGGGTGCTTATCTCTGTTTCCGGTTAGACCAGAGCCGCCGGTGAGTTGGCTTTCTCCGCGTTCCATAAAAATCCCGTTAGCTCTTTGTGCAGTAGAATGCCAGAATAGGGATTCAATAAATTAAAGGATTATTTGGTTTTCTTTTCTGAGGGAGACAGGACTATGGCCTCTCCTCTGCGTCTCTCCTCGACTCTTCAGACTCCTCTGAAATCACATTCCCACACACAGCCCAGCTGAAATAACAGCGGGGCCGGCTTTCGCTTTTATAGTACCATATACGTTCCAAAGTGTTCTCCCATCTCTTATCTCAGCCCTTCCTCACCAGAATCCTACGAGGTAGGAAGAGCACATACACTGGGTCTTACGTGATAGATGGTGAAGCGGAGGACGAGCGAGGTTAAGTGGCTTGCCCAGTCTCTCACCACCCCACTACATCTGCCAGAATTATCTTCCTCAAAATAAATATAAACATGTCATTCCCCTGCATAAAATCATCAACAGGACTCCCGCTGTCTACAGGGTAAAGTGCAAACTCCTTAGCAGGGCATGGTCCCTTCACATCCTGGCCCCGCGATCCTCAACAGCTTCATCTTCTACGCCTTCCCTCCCCCGGCTCCCGGGATCCCTCCAGTCCCCAGCCCCATCTGCTTTCAAGACTGCAGGGCTTGGCTTTCTCTGCCTGGAATGTCCTTTGGAGTTGAGATTCTTGCTGCCACCTTCCAACCTAAGCAGACCTAAAGCCTCCAGCCTTTTCAGGCACCTGCACACACATGCACACGTATGCACACATATGCACACACATGCACGCACATGCACGCACATGCAAACCCTTTCTTGTAGGATCAGCCATCTTGTGCTCCTTCAAGGAAGTCATATGACCCCCACTCCTATCACCTCCTACCTGGCTCTCCATGTGCTGGGTAAGTCACTCACTATTCATTCATCCATTTTCTAGAGAATCTTACAATTTAACTCAGGTCTTGCCTCAAACCCATTCTTCTATTAGCCTCAGCCTCCTGAGTGCTGGGATTACAGCATACACCACTAGGCCAGGCAAGATAACCACTTACTAAACACAACTAGTTTTCTATCAATGTTCCCTCCTTATCCTGTTCTATGTTCTTTTCCCCTTTCCTCACCCCCATAGCACTGTCTACCTTCTAACACATAGCATTATTTGCAGATGGTATTGTCTTTGAGCCTGCCCCTGCTAGAATGGGAAACTCTTTGGATGAGTGTGCATGTAGAACAATCTGGCATGTAAATGCTCAGTGCCTTCCAAAGCACTCATTAGTGGGTGGCAGTGTAATTTAGAGCAGGACCCTTGCCTAGCAAGTGACTAGTCCTGGGTTTAATGTTGAACTTCAGACCAACAACCTGACTGACTAACTAAGGTATTGGCTTGGTTATGGTTTCCATTACCATGATGAAATGCTATGATCAAAAGCAATTTAGTCACTGTTCTCCTGCTGGGACAAGATGCCATGACCATAGCGATTCTTCTAACTGGAGCTGGCTTACAGTTCAGAGGTTCAGGCCATTGTCATTACGGTGGGAAGCATGGTACATGCAGGCAGGCCTGGTGCTGGAGAGTAGCTGGGAGTTCTATATCTGGGTCCACAGTGGGTGGGGGAGGAAAGGAGGGAGGGAGAGAGGGAGGGAGGGAGGGAGGGAGGGAGGGAGAGAGAGAGAGAAAGTCTAGCTTGAGCATTTGAAACCCCAGAGCCTTCTCTAATGACACACTTTCTCCAACAAGGCCATAACTCCTAATCCCTGTCAAGTAGTGCCACTCACTAGTGACAAAGCTTTCAAATCTTTGAGCCTATGGGGGAGTGGCCATCCTTATTCAAACCACCACAGAAGTATTTCACTTACACTTCCAGGTATCAGTGCATCACTGAACAAAGTCAGGCCTGGAACTCGAGGACAGCAGGAACCTGGAGGCAGGAACTGATGCAGAAGCCATGGAGAAGCACTGCTTACTCAGACTCAGTCAGAGCCAGAGCCAGAGCCAGAGCCAGAGCCAGAGCCAGAGCCAGAGCCAGAGCCAGAGCCAGAGCCAGAGCCAGAGCCAGAGTCAGAGTCAGAGCCAGAGCCAGAGCCAGAGCCAGAGCCAGAGCCAGAGCCAGAGTCAGAGTCAGAGTCAGAGCCAGAGCCAGAGCCAGAGTCAGAGTCAGAGTCTCCAGATGCAGGAGTCTCTTTAGGAGTCGTTTCCTAAAAATCCTTCCAGCAGCCTCTTTGTAAGGAAAGCCGTGGGAAATGATTGACTGCTGTTGCTGGTCCAGCAAGGATGATCTGGAGCCAGTCCTTGGCAACATCAGCAGGGACCCCAGGGTGCACAACCTGATATGTTAAACCTGCTTCATTCTGGGAGCTCCTAGACCAGCAGAAATTTGGGATAACTTCTTTTATAACCACTCTCCCCCTTTTAACCCAACCTCTCCACTTATTTTTTAGTTTGAAGTGAATTCTCATAACTAGAGATATATGAATTGTGTATTTGGTTAAATTATCAGAAACTTTTTAAAGATTTATTTACATGTACGAATGTTTTTGCTGGCATGTATGTATACCACATGTATTGCCCCAGAGGTTAGACAGCATTGGATCCTCTGAAACTGGAATCACCACTGAGTCCAGGTTCTCTGCAAGGGCAGCCAATGCTCTTAACCTCTGAACCATCTCTCCAGCTCTACCAAATACATATTTAAGATTTTTTTCATTAATGGTGAGTGCCTGTGCCTGCATGTGTGCATGTGCCACCATGATTGTGGGAGCTCGTGAAGTCAAGAGGGTGTCAGATCTTAGGACTGCAGTGACAGGTGGTTGAAAGACACTGGGTAGGTACTGGGAACCAGACCTGGGTCTTCTGAAAGAACAGCAAGTGCTCTTAACTGCTGACTCATCTCTCCAGCTCCAGAAACTAATATTTTCATTCTTTGACTTTTTCTAAGAATCCCGTGAGAATCAAGGACTTTGCTAGAGATCCCCTGTTGCAAAGTCAAAGTCTAGCAACTCATGGTTATAGCTATCACGGGTTTTTAGCCCAGTGGGGAAAGGGAGAGAACAAATGTGGTAGGTGCAAAGGGAAAACAGGGGAGGGGGTTTTTCCTTCCTCTGGAGAGAGGGAAGGCTAAGCAGACACACAACATGTCTCAGAAGACACAGGTCTCATCAGAGTGTCAAAAACTCATGTGTGTGTTCATCAGTGGACACTGGAGCATGAACGTTTGAGGTATAGGCCTGGCATCTGAACCAGGCTGGCACACTGAGGGAAAGCAGTTCAATATGGTGGGACCGGCAATGTGTCAGGAATTGGGATCTTACTCAATAGGCTAGTGTGTCTCTGTGACAAACACCCGCACCAGATTCTGTCGGCGCTTCCCTGTCCAGCTGTAGATTTGCTGAGATGCAGGCAGAGCCTGGAGACGGATAGATGGAGTGGGAGAGAAGAGGATTTACCAAGCTCTAACAGTGCTTCCAAGGGCACTTTGAGGATTGCTGGTATAAGCAATGCTCAGCCATGCGTGCGGATTTTAAGAAGAGAAACAATCAGATTTGCTTTTACGAAGACATTCCTGGGCACAAGCTCCTAACCTCCAGCGCTTTGGAGGCTAGGTGTGTAATATAAATGATTAAGGTAGCGGTAGAAGTCGTAACACGGGGAGCTGTGGGGACTGTGTCAAACCAATATCTAAATGAAGTGACCGTAGCTCAATTAACTGTTGACTAGGAAGGAATTTCAATCCAGTACTATTCCTATCAGTCTAGGTTTTCAAAATGGATGGGTGGTGTTTGTACAGCAAACAGCCCAGGAAGGTGGGGGGCAATGTTTTCCTACCAAGCCAAGGGCAGCCATGTTTACTGTGCCTTGTAAATTATTAAGGTCCCCTAAGCTTTAGCTCTGTGGCTATAAAGCAACTCACAGCTGGGCCTATTCACATAACCCCCATGGGAACCAGGGGCAGAGGACTGTACTAACGTCCAAACCTTGGCAACTCTGAGGTGAGGTAACTTTTAGGAGGTAGAACCCAACACACAATAATTAGGTTGTGAGGTCACAGGCCTCGGATGGGAATAATGTTGATTTCTCCGGTGGGTGAGTTGTTACAAAGCACATTGACCAACACACACACACACACACACACACACACACACACACACACACACACACACACATCCCTGGCCTCTTCGGTCTGCTGTCAGTTTCCTTTCTGTGGGACACAGAAAGTAGAGAGTTCACTGGTACAGTGATTCCTTGATCTCAGCCCTCTGGAACTATTAGCTAAACAAATCTCATAAAACACCAAGGCCCAGGCCTTTTGTGGTACCAATTAAGATAGTGGTGCTTGGGTATTCTGTTTTACCAGTCATCTCTACTCACAGAGTGACCAGCTCTAATTTGAATTTACTTTGTCCTTAGAGGCTTTGCTGACAGGAGCAAGAAATAACCAGGCTCTGACAACATAAATTAAAATCTACTCTTTCCCTAACAACAACATAAAACACCGTGGTTTATGTCCCAAGAAACAAAAGGAGACAGTTTTCCATGGAGAATGTTTTTACACCGTGTAACCAGAGTCCTGCACTTTGCGGCTTGTGAAATTGGGTCCTCATTATCAAAACTTCACCTCTCCCCAAGCCAGTGCTGTATTTTAGGGCCTGTTTCTTGAAGCCCTCCAATTCTCACACATGTTTTCAGTAAGACTGGCAGAAAGTGACAAAAGGCAAATGGACATAAAGTGTCTTGCACAGATAAGTGGTGTGTTCCTGAAAAACTCACAAGGCTGGAGATTCATTCCCCTGGCTGATAAGGCAGTTCCCCAGGGAGCAGGGACCCGGGTTGCTTTTAGCTTTTGAGTGCATTCCCTGGCTTACAGAACTCATCTTCCATTTGTTAGCCTGGGGTTGCAAAATGGCTGCCTCACTCCCAGTTCCCATTTACACCCGATGTAGGAAGGAAAGAGGGGAATGTTAAAGTGTCCCACAAGGTATATCTGGTTCTTTTTAATGAATTTTCCAGAGTGTTCCACATATTAATTTTCTGGTTCTTTTACTGACCAGATGTTACAGCTCCAGCCCAACTGTAAGAAACAGTGCCCCTCTGCTGTCATTTAGTACACTATTACCAGGGCTCATGCCTATGGTAGCATGTATGTCTTTTAGCCCTTTTTATTGACATTCTATTGTGCAAACATGCTATGTTTGTGTATCTACCAAATGATGAACATGGCTACCATATATGGACATTTTGTCCTTTATAAATAATGCATCCGAAGACATGTATGTACACATGTAGCCAAAGCTTTTGTTTTTTGTTTTTCAGTCCCAGTAACTACACTCAGGGTTTCATCTCTGCCACAAAGCTACCACCTCAGTTCTCATGCACCAGCATTCGTATGAATATAGTCTTTGTATTTCATGCAACACTTTTGGATATATACCTATGGCCAGAATTACCATTTCACCTTTTTGAAAAATTGACAAACTATTTTCCAAAACAGCATCCTGCATTTTATATAGCTGTTATCAGGGTAAGCATGGTGACTCACCCAGTGTGCACTACATAGTCTGTGTGTCCTTCTAAGCATATTTATACTTCAATACAAAGGTTTAAAAGTACATATTCTGTAGCAAGTGAGCAGTTCTCGTTCATTCATTCATTTAGTCATTCATTCATCTATTTATTTATTTATTTATTTATTGGCTTTTCAAAATAGGGTTTCTCTGTGTAGCCCTGGCTGCCCTGGAACTTGTTCTATAGACCAAGCTGTCCTTGAACTCACAGAGATCTGCTTGCCTCTGCTGCCTCTGCCTACTTTGTGGGGATTAAAGATGTGGACCACCACCTCCTGGCTCACACATTCCATTTTTAAAATGAATTCACCAACAACCAAAAATAAGAGATAAACAGAAGTTTTTAGGTGTGGTAGCCCTACCCACCCCTAACCCGTTAAGAATATTTGCTGGTGTGTTCTTATGTCTTCTGATAGCAGCTGCCTAAGTCCTCTGAATGTGTGGATTCACCTTAAATAATTTTTTCTTTACTTTCATTTTCCTTTCTTTTCTCTTTTTGAGATAGGATCTTATTTATTATGTAGCTTTGGCTAGCCTAGAATTCTCCATGTAGACCAGGTTGGTCTCAAACTTAGATCTACTTGCCTCTGACTCTCTCTCTCTCTCTCTCTCTCTCTCTCTCTCTCTCTCTCTCTCTCACACACACACACACACACACACACACACACACAATTTAAGAAAGCAATAAGGCCAGTAGGTTCTTGAGCAGGAGGGAAGGACCTACTACTGACCGTGAGTGGCCCCTGTCCAATAGGCCACAGGCCCAGATGGGTCAAGAGGCAGAAGGGGAAGTTGGATTCTTCATGGCTGTTGAGCCCTTTGTGTTTGCCACTGCTGCAGAATTCAGGCTGCAGCTACCTTAGCATTCATGAGATTCCCTCAGCTTCCAGGCAAAGCTGCACTCTCCAGTTCTCTCACTCTGAGGATTTAGCTCCTTAGACTGAGCAGCCCCTGGTCTCCTCAGCTCTCCAACTTGCAGACAGCCATCAGGAGCCTCCCTAGCCTCTGATGGTGGAGGCTGATCTAATAAATCACATCCTGTAATTACACATGCATTCTCTTGGTGCTGTTCCTGAGAACCTTGACAAATTCAAGCAAAGCAAGGCTATGGTTGGTGGCTCAGAATAGTAAGGTTTTTTTCATCCAACATTTAAAAATGATTGGTATATAAATCTCTTGTATTTGTATCATCTGCTGTCACTAAAGCTCTTGATGAGAACAGCAAATTCTTCCCACTGGGCTACGCATGCCTTTTCAAAATCACTGTAAAACCCTGAATGATAAAAATGTCTTCTTCAGACCCAACAGATTCCTAGATGTTTCCAAGACGGGCTATGACACGTGACATGAAGAGGCGAGCCTGAGGCATTTCCCTCCATACGCTGGCTGTTGTGAAGATGGTTCTTTCTGTGGTCAGTGTGTTTGGGATGACAAGTTCTGAACTGGTTCTGTTGTAGCTCATGTGTAATCTATTTCGGTAAGGCGCCAATCAGCTGAACTCAACGTCATTTGTTTCCCTATAAAGTCACTGTAATCGTATGCTGCCTCACTAGTATAAAACTTAATTATTAGCTGTAAAACTCTGAGATCCTAAAAGGATAGTAGTGTTCTGAATTCAACATTGCATGACAACAGCGAGGGGAGACCAAGATTCCCACCATAAATATACACAATAAAAACCAGTAACATGCACTTACATAAACAAGCCTTTTATTTTCAAAGCAATGACTTCAGGGTTCAAACTTTCTTGAGTCGGTCAAAATTAGGTTCCTTTGTTGTGAGGCAAAGCCCATGTAATAGCACATGAAAACAAGATGGAGATTTATTTCCTCCTACGTTAAAACAAACCCAGAGAAAGGCAGTCATGGTTGGAACAGCATCTTCCTGGCATCAGGATAAGAGCCCCTTCCGCCTCTCCCTGCCACTGTGACTTTTACCTTCAAGACCACAGCTAGGTTTCAGTTGGACTGCTGCAGCTTCCATCATCAAAGCCATGGTTTATACATCAAAATAAGAAGGAGGACAAGAGCAAAAGAGTTGGCTTCTAAGTACAGTGGTGCCTTTTAAAATTTAAGAGCCCCTCACCTTGCTGTGAGATGGCAAATTGTGTAGAAACACTTGGCAAGCCTGAGTACCTGAGTTCAATTCCCAGAGCCTGCAGTAGAAGAAGTTATCCCCTTGACACCACATTCACACGAATGTGCCCACAACCCTCCACCGCACATACATACATATATATACACATCCCCCAGAGGGAAGCAGGTATGACAAATCCAAGTTTTTCAGAATTTTTAATAAGAAAGAATGAAGAATTAAAAATAAAAGGAGGGCTAGGAAGATGGCTCAGTGTATCAGAGCAATTGCTCTGCAAGCACAAGGACCTGAGTTCGAATCTCCAGCAGGCACATAAAAATATATGCAGGTAATTCAGAAAGTAGAAATAACGGAGTCCGGATTTCAGGATCAGCTGTAGCTACACAGTAAATTCAAGGCCAACCTGGGCTAGTGAGAGCTCACCTCAAAAGGAAACAGGCAGCCACATCAGCTAGAAAAAACCAGCTTTGCCTTTCAGAATATATAGGGCTTTGTTCAACTTTCTGCTCCTTCTGTTTCGGGATGTTCTGAGGAGTTTGAGAAAGCCTCAAGAAGGATAATGTAGTAGTGAAGGTGGTAATTGTGGCATTGGCAGGGGTGACTCTTTACTGCTATTGACACACCAGTGACCCCCCATTTTATGTCAGGCATCAAGTTAGAATCAGCTAACTCCAGTTTTAACTGACTTGAAGCTTTTTTTTTTAAGCATTTAAAATGCTTCCTGCCATATAGTAGACAGCATTTCTAGGGTTTTTTTTTTCCAACTAAGAAATGAATTTGACAAAAAGTATCATTGAAAAATTATAAAGGACTATGCTAGTTAGTTTTATGTCGATTTCACACAAATTATAATTATCTGAGAGGAGGGAACCTCCATTGAGAAAATGCTCTATAAGATTGGGTTTCTAGGGAAGCTTGTAAGGCGTTTTCTTAGTGACCAATGGGGCAGGGCCCAGCCCATTGTGGGTGGTGCCATCCCTGGGCTGGTGGTCCTGGGTTCTATAAGAAAACAGACTGAGCAAGCCATGAGGAGCAAGCCAGTAAGCTGCAGACTCCATGGCTTCTGCATCAGCTCCAGTCTTGACTTCATGCAGTGATGGGCAGTGACGGGGAAGTGTAAGTCAAATAACGTTTTCCTCCCCTAGTAGCTTTAGTCATGGTGTTTCACCACTGCAATCATAACCTTAATATGACAGTTTATCACTTAGTGATAGAAAGCCTGCTTAGTACACACAAAGCCTGGGGTTTGATTCTACCACAGCAACATAAACAATAAACAACTCACAGGCTTTGATTCTGTTCTCTCTGGTAGGCAAGCACCTGTAACAGTGCCTGGTGCATAATTATGTCAGAGAGATCAATATGATTTTAGTGAAAGATTAAACATATAAAGACTCAAATAATTTTGTCTCTATCCTTTTGTTACCTCCCTCTCAAAAACCCTCTGAAGTCACCTTCTTTTATTTCACAAAGTCATAGACTAAAGCAAGTCGGTAAAAAAAATTTTCATCAAGAAAATGAGAGCATAGTTGAAAAATATTAATCTCAGAGAAAATGTCACCTTTCAAAATTCAAAGCAGAGATTGCTGTGGTGGCGAGCAGGGCTCTGCTCCAGCGTCAGTGCCCGGCTGTGGCCTAGCTAACTGGTATATTAATATGTTTACCGGGCCATTAGGTATCTTCTCCAACCTAAAATTCTGAGACCATTCTGATATGTTCTGGCTCATTGCCCCACTCTCCCTTACGTCCTCTCCTCCTCCCCCCTCAGAAATCTGCTCCCCTCTTTTCAAGCAGTCTCTCTTTTTTTCCTTGCTCATTCTACTTTGTAACCCAGCATTCCAGGAAGATTGTCTTAGTTTGCTTCCCATTGCTGTGATAAAATATTGGCCAAAAATGACTTGGGGAAGAAGGGTTCACTTTATTGGACAACCTTTAGGCTAAGCTCCATTGCTGAGCGAGGTCAAGGCAAGAACCCAAGGCAGGAACCTGGAGGTGGGAACTGAAGCAGGGGTGTACTTACTGCTTACTAACTTTCTCCTTGTAGCTAGCTTGGCTTGCTTTTCAATACAACTCAGGGCCACCTACCCAGGGTGCCACCACCCACAGTGGGCTAGGCCCTCCCATGTCAAGAAGAAAATTAAAGAAGAAAATACCTGACAGGCCATTTAATGGGGGCATTCTAGCAACTGTGGATACCATGTGTATAATCTCTAATAAAGTCTGTCTTTACTTTTCAGCCCACTTTTAAATTGCATTTCCCCTTATTGTTGCATTTTCAACGTTCTTGGTCCTCCATGGCTCCAAGTTCTGCATCCAGCTTCAATCAACTGCAGACTAAAGTATTCTAGAAACATATCTGTACTGAATATGCAGACTTTGTCATTCCCTAGAAAACAAAGTACACAGAGTTTACATTGGATTGGGTATTTTAAGTGTCCTGGAGATGACAACGTACACAGGAAGATATGCAGAGGTTATATACACACACTATGCCATTTTTATATAAAGGTCTTGAGCACCATAGATTATGGCATCCTTAGAGAAGGGATCCTGGAATCAATTCCTAACAATACTGAGTAACACACACTGAGATATGCATTCTGGATAAGTCCTTACTAGTTCAGTGGGAGCATTCTTTGAAAACTAGTCACCCTTACGTAGCAAGAAATACTGCCTAGTAACTGGACCAGCAAACTGGGTTGAAACATAACAGAAAAAACCCAAAAACTTCCAAGGCTTTAGGGGAAAGGGGCCATCTGGAAAGATCCCAGAGTCGTCAGAACTCACTAGGTTCCCGAAGCTTTGGCCGAGGTAGGTTCCCATAGCTGCCTGAAGCACAGTTTGACTCGCAGGCAGCCAGCGGGCAGAGGACACTTCAGCCCAACCCACCTAAGTTTTGGGGAGAGGGAAGGGTTTCAGGTAAGAGCCAGGCAACAGCTAAAGCAGAGAATTAGACTAGAGGCTGCGGGGAGGAAGTAGAATTGCGGGCCCCGCCCACGAAACCCGCCCCATCAGGCTGACCCGGAAGCGGTTGTGCGTAACACCGTGTGGTACCGCTCCTTTTCCGGTCGGCGTGGTTCTGGAGCGGAGCGTCTTCCGCAGCCAGGCCTTCACCATGAGCGTCCCGGCCTTCATCGATATCAGCGAGGAAGACCAGGTGCACGTTGCGGGACCCGCGGGGCGGTGGGTGCGGGAGATGCCCGGGACCGAGCCCATGAGGTGGGAGCGCGCTCTCCTAACCTGGGTCTCGGCGCGTGCGCGGCCGACGGTCCGGACGCGGACCCGGTGGGCGTCGGGACTCATCCGGAGTCGCCGATGTCGACCCAGAACTTTCCGCGGACCCGGAACGGTGTCTGCGAAGTTCGCGTGTGGCCGGGAGAAGCAACTTTGAGCGTCTAAATGTGGATGTTAGTGGGCCACAGGCGAGAGTGGCCTGTATTTTACTTGTTGACTCGTGTTTTCTGTTCCCATAATCCCACCTGTCAGTCCCAAGCCGGCTGTGAGGCAAAAGCATCTGGCGGGCCATCCTGGATACTTTGAAGTTCACTAATTGGGGTTTACACTAAGGTGTACAAGACAGATGGCTTCTTGTTTTTCTTGTTACAGAAGTTTAATTGCTGGGATGACAGTCTTTTCATTTTCTATAACCAAAATTTTTGTCGTTTGCATTCTCACGCTGACCGAAACTTAGGGTTCCATATGTTAAACAAGAAGGAGAGGAAGCTATGCACACATAGGATACAGGAGTATTTGATAGCAATGGTAGCTAGAGTTCCCAGGAATTAGCTAGTATTTACCTATCCAGGGTATGAATAGAGACTTTCTTGTCATTTGGCCACATTGTCAAGTGTCTTGTGGTCAGCAAGAATGGTATAAAAACATTAAACGTTTACTAATTCTTAGAAAAAGGTTTGTAAAGCAGGAAGTGAACAAATGCTTCCTTTAAATCTTGGTTAGATTATATATTTGTGTCATAAAGAAAAAATGATTTCTTGTGTTTTGTTCTTTCTAATATGACACGAGTTTTCAAAATAACCTTTTTTATAATGCCATGCCACCTTCTATATGAAATTACTGTGCTATTGTTTGGAAAAATAATTCCATCAGATCTACGGGTTTGTTTGGTTTCTGAGGTAGCTAAACACATTTGTGGGATTAAAAATGTTGGTTATTTCTCCCAAGGTTCTTTTGGCTTTGTTGAGATAATTTGACATCCGTGCATTTTCTATCCCCTCCTCCTGTTTCCCCTTTTGACTTTTGGGAAATGTTTCACTATGGTTTGTTAAACCTTGGCTGGCTGGGAACCTATAGAGATCTCCCTGCCTCTGCCACAAGGTCTGTGGCCACAGTTGTGCACCACTTCACCCTGCCCAGCACCTCACCCTGCCCAGCACCTCACCCTGCCCAGCACCTCACCCTGCCCATCATCTCACCCCTGCCCAGCACCTCACCCTCACCTCCCTGCCCAGCACCTGCCCATCACCCTGCCCATCATCTCACTGCCCAGCACCTCACCCTGCCCATCATCTCACTGCCCAGCACCTCACCCTGCCCATCATCTCACTGCCCAGCACCTCACCCTGCCCATCATCTCACTGCCCAGCACCTCACCCTGCCCATCATCTCATCGCCCAGCACCTCACCCTGCCACCTGTGCATTTTCTAAAGGAATACTTTATACTCTACTGTTTTAGGTTTTTATTGTATTAGCTGTAAAAGTCATCTACATTTATGTTTCACTGTATGAATGTCAAACCATCAAAGGAAAAAGTAACTAAAGATCATAATTAGGAAGTAAAGTAGGAAACATCCAAATGACTTAATTTAATAATTATTTTGATAGTACCAAAAGTGCTTTCCGACTCAGAGATCCACGTTACATTTTAAGATACTTGTTACACACTGCATCCAATTTGATACACAAACATTTTAATGCAGGCTACACTGACAGGCATTATCTTTTTATATTGGTATCTCCCAAAGTGCTTGTGTCAAATGGTTTTCAAGTTATTAGGAAATGATTAGCCTATTGTCTGGATGATGACTGATTTTTAGTAGTGCTATTTATATATACATTTGACAGCAATAAAAATTTCATTTATTGGGAAAAAAACCCTTCGACTTTGCCAAGTCAGATTGACTTCTCTTTAGTCCCCATCCTTCCCATTGGAAACCACTTAGGTTAAATAAGGAAGAAGCATTTGCTACAGACTGGAAGTCCAGTGGATACAGGTGATTGGAAACCGAATATGATCTTTGTGAACTGTGTGCCTGCATGGACTTTGTAGATAGGGGGGAGGAATCAACACAATTTGAGGGCAATTGAGTTAGCAGTTGGATGGTAACTTTGCAAGCAGGGAAGATGGGTTTGACATTATGTTTTGTCATGTCAGTTTTACAAGTGGATTTAGAGATTTAGCAACCCTGTTTGATTCATAGGCCGCTGAACTTCGCGCTTATCTGAAATCAAAAGGAGCTGAGATCTCAGAAGAGAACTCGGAAGGTGGACTTCATGTAGACTTAGCTCAGATTATTGAAGCCTGTGATGTGTGTCTGAAGGAAGATGATAAAGGTTTGTTTTAATTCTTCAAAGTATTTCTTACTAGTTCTCATAAGAGAACTCTACCTTAAAATTTTTCTTGTCAGTTATATACTTTGGTTTGAGACTTTTAAGATTTTTTTAAGCAGTGTGAAGGGGAAAGAATACAATAAAAAATGCATTATGAAAATATTTTTAAATATTTTCAAGCAGTTTTTAATGTAATCTTTTCATATAATTTCAGTTTTTTTTTTCTGTTAGACCTGTAAAGTAAGCCATTCTGCGGAAACCTTTTGAGATACACACACACACACACACACACACACACACACACGTATATATATGTGTTTCTACATATACTAGATGCTGATGGTTTTTAAATGAACTGAAGAGGGTGTTATTTCAAGTAATATTTACTTTTTAGACTGCTCCCCATTTATTGAGATACAGCTAGAGTTTATGTACTCTGAACTCTGCAGTATTTTTTATAGTATGAGGATTAAATTTTGAGTGCAGTTAATATCTGTAATCTTGAAAAGGAGTTAACCAGCTAGGAATTAAACAGACCTTCATTTCTATTTAATTCTCTACCTGAGGTACAAAATTTTCTTCAGTTGAGACATCCTGATCCAGCTAGTAATTTCATGATGATTGGATATTATGTCAATAAAAACCGTAAAAGAAAACATGTGGGCATGTGAATCACGCACCTGCTTTCTGAATGTGGCTCTTCAGTAAGTGGTGCTGGTGACATGTTAATTCATGGGTGCTGTATACTAAAGCTCTCCCTGAAACCAAGGTCTTCTCAAACTCTCACAATAGCCAAACTATGTATTTTAAGCATCTTTGTATTGAAACACTAGAAGTACATGCCAAATTAGATGTGCTGAACATTGTGTCTCTGCTGATTGTGCTCTTGATGCCTGTGTAGATGTTGAAAGTGTGATGAACAGTGTGGTGTCCCTCCTGTTGATCCTGGAACCAGACAAGCAAGAAGCATTGATTGAAAGTCTGTGTGAAAAGTTGGTCAAGTTCCGGGAAGGCGAACGCCCATCTCTGAGACTACAATTGTAAGTTTAAGACTGCAAGACTGCAGAGTACCTGAGTTTGGTTCTCAGCATTCATGGCAGATGCTCAGCTTCCCATACCTCCAGCTTTTGGGAATCTAATACTTCTGGTCTCTGCTGGCACCTGTGCACCTGCACACACACACACACACACACACACACACACACACACACACACACACACACACACACACACACACACACACTTTAAAATAATAAAAACTTCTTAATTTTATTTTTTAAAGATTTATTTTTTATTTATTTTATGTATATGAGTACACTCTGGCCTTCAAATACAACAGAAGAGGGCATCAGATCTCATTACAGATGGTTGTGAGCCACCATGTGGTTGCTGGGAATTGAACTCAGGACCTCTGGAAGAGCAGTCAGTGCTCTTAACCTCTGAGCCATCTCTCCAGACTTTTTTTTTAAGAAATGGCATTCAAAGGACTGTTTGTACGGTATAAATTGTGATTGTTAGAAGGAATTCTGGGATTGGACTGTCAGCAGCTTTCTGTCTTGGGCAGTCACTCAACCCTTCTGTGTCCAGGTTCCCTCTTTTGTAAAACTAAGTTATTATTAGTGCTGCCTTGTATTTGTAGTAAGAGCAGATAACCTCAATTAGTTCTTTGGTTGTTTGTTAACCAGGCTCAGCAACCTTTTCCATGGGATGGACAAGAATACTCCTGTAAGGTACACAGTGTACTGCAGCCTCATCAAAGTGGCGGCATCATGTGGGGCCATCCAGTACATCCCAACGGAACTGGACCAAGTGAGTGTTGTAGTTAAGATAGTAGCAGCTGTGTGTCCTGAACTTGACTTTGTTTCTCCTTTGGGGAAGTGTGGGATATAGTTTTTGATACAGGAGCTTTTGTAACCCAGGTAGACTCAGACTTGCTGTGTGGTTGTGGGTGAACTTGAACCCATCCTCCTGCCCCTTCTCCTAGATGCTGAGTGCACTAAACTGAATACATGCTGCTCAGCTCTGTTAATAAATTCTCTCCTTTCATAAATCACGCAGGTGAGAAAGTGGATCTCTGACTGGAAGCTCACCACTGAAAAGAAACACACCCTCTTAAGACTTCTCTATGAGGCGCTTGTGGATTGTAAGAAAAGGTATTCAGAAATGCTGCACTGACTGAATCCCAGTTGTTCATTAAGTAGATGGGCATGTTTCTTGAAGACAAGTTTAGCTAGTAGTTTTACTTTGTTCTCCATAGCTATCAGAAATCTTTAGCTCCTAAGTTAAAGGCTTAACTAGTAGAGAGCTGGAGAGGTAGTGTAATTGGTAGAGTGCGGGGGAAGGGAAGCCCTGAGTACCATACCTGGAACCACTTAAACCTACCAGGTGTGGTAGGTTGTGCCTCTGATGCTGGTGCTGGGGAGGTTGCAGGGCTAGGAGTTGAAAGCCATCCTCTGAGGTATATACATAGTGAGTTTAAGACTAGCCTGGGGTACATAAGTCCCTATCTTTTAAAAAAATTTTTTTTAATTTCTTTTTCTCATCTTTAAACTTTTCAGAAAGCAAAACTTGATTTTGTTTTAAAACAGTTGTAAACGCCAAAGCTATATATATGTTAAACAGGTTATTTAATATTTTGATAGTACCAGGATGATGCTGTCATTTTCATTAAGAGGTGGTGTGGGCTCTGAGAAAGAGAGTTATTCTGAGCTGAGAACCACAGAATTAAATGAGTTCTTTATTCTTGGGTTCTGGCAAGGTCATGCTGTAAAGGCTTCTCTCTGTTAACTCATCAAACCCACTGGCCAAAATACCTTCTATTCAATATCCTAGCTTTAGGTGCCTGCAAACAGTCAGCCATGTCGTATGGTTGTCTAAATGAAAGCTAATCCTAGCTACTTTATGTTGTGGGAAATATTAAAAAAGGAAGCACCATCCCATGCTACAGCCTGCTACCCTGGCCCCATCTGTCTCGCTGCCTCCATGCTAGCCCCAGGATTGCTATGTTCCCATGGCTGGTCGCTGCCACACCTGCCCCATGCAGCCATTCCCCCCTTGTGGTTATGGTCACAATTCCCAGTAACCCGGCAAAATCAAAACTCTAGAGGCTTGTAATTTATCAGTCAGATTTATATCAGTAAATCCTCACCCCACAAAACATCCACACAATGAACTCTGAGCCAGTTGATATTGATATAAATTGCCTACCTAGATAAGAGAAAGAGAAATTATCCTAAAACCCTTATAAGGTGGTCATAGCTACCTGTGGCTATTTAAAGCCACACGGTCATCCTTCTCTTCCTCCACCTTCCTTCCTTCTCCACCGTCTGTCCTCTCTGTCTCCAAAATTCTCATCCCGCCTCTCTTTTTCATTGCCCAGTCACAGGCCTTACCTTATCTTGTACCTGCCCTCACCTGCATATAGACATCAACCCACAGTTTACCTAGCTTTTTCTTACGTGTTTAATGCTTCTAAAAACAAAAAGAACACTACACTCTTCAGTTAATTTCCTTACACAAATTTCATAATCGCTTTTAGTGCTAGTTTTGGCAAGATTAATTCAGTTGTTATGTGGTACATGGTAAATATTTTCATACTGTTTAAGAAAAATTACAAGAAGATATGTGATTTTGGTGTGAAAGGTTTTTGTTTTTTTTTTTTTTGTTTTGTTTTGTTTTTTTTGATGTGTTTTATAATAAGCAAACAGTGCTTACTTTTGTAGTCTGTATTCAGGAGCAGTGGGTAGTTTACTCTGTGCTGGCCTGGTTGTGACAACATTTTAACCAGTTGGCAGTAAAAGGTTGAGAGGAAGTAGTTTACTTTGAAGACTTCCAGATGGAGTACATGCTGACAATAAAAGACACATGCATTTTAGTGTACAGGCTGAGGGTTCAGGCTTCTGGGGTTCAGATCTTGAGTTTATTTGTATGGCCCTGAGCAGAATAGATTGCTTAGTGTAGCTGTAGTAATTCAAAATGGAAACAATACCCTACTACTCCTTACCTCAGGTTCTTAAGGACATTATATATGGAGATTTAAAGGCCTCATTACTATGAAAACTCTTATTAATGTTGAGGAGGACTATCTTCCCCGTTGCCCTTTCAATTTTAAGCTTGCCTTTAGGAACTGATTTTTTCCCAGCGCAGTGGTCTTAGGTGATGGGTGTTGTGATTGCCTGTGAGTGTAAGGTGCTTGCTGGAGTTGATACCTCCTCTCTGGGGGTTTCTTCTTACCATTGCGTGATTGGCTCAGTGTGGAAAGGAAATGGTGAGCTCTAGAGCTATTCTCAGAGAAACGGAGTACGTTAGTGCCATCTACCAGGACTACTGGGTGTGTCCTGGTGTCTGCATACTACAAAATGCTTAACCACAGCTGAGTGCTTTTTCTCTTTTTAAAAAGTTGTATTATTAGTGTGGGGGCGGGGCGTGTGCAGGAGGGGCATTGGAGTGAGTGAATGTCAGAGGACAGCTTGGTTAACTCATTTCTCTCTTCCACCTTTCCCTGGCTTCTGAAGGTCTTCCACAGATGCCACTTTGCAGGGCAAAGTATCTTTGCCTTTTGAGCAATCTCACATGCCTCAGTTTTACTCTCCTTGAAACAGTTTTACAGTGAGTTTTGAGGCTCCCCCTGGTATCCTTCTCTCGGTCACAGCTCTCTGTCCTACCTATTCTGTTGCGTTTGTTCTCTGTGGTTTGCCTGCTTGCTGCATTGTGAAGAGCCAGGGACTTAGGGTATACCTTGGGTGGGCTTGTGCTTTACGTTGGTAGTTTATATTTCCTGCAGCACATTTGGCATTTGGGCCTGCACCTGTGCCCTGACCAGCTAACATGGCCAGTCCCCAGTCGCAGCAGGTCCATTTGTTCCCTCAAATGTCTCTAAGAGTGCTGCTGCCTAGAGCAGTTTTCTTATTCTTAAATGTTATCTACACATTGATGATTTCGAGTTTTTACCTCTTCTGCTGCTTCTTTGAATGGTGTCCATTCCTATTTAACATCTCCCATAGAGTGTATCAAAGGCTTCTTAAACTTGATAGTTCCAAAAGTTAACCATAGATTTTCCCCCCCTGAACTCAAGAAATTACCATCTCCATTTTTCCAGTTGATTAAAACCAAAATTTAGAATTCATCTTTGACCTCTCTGTCTAATATCCATCAACAAACCCTCTTGGCTTTGAATAAATCTAAAGTCAGCATGTCACTTCTATTGCTAAGTCTATAGTCTAAGCCACTGTCCTTTCTTTCTTTAAATTGCCTACTAACTAGTCCTTGTTTTGATCTTTGTCAAACTGTTTTTTCTTAACACAGCTGCCAGAAAGTTATACTTAATATGGATGATCAGATTGTTTCTCCTCTAGAGAGAACCCTTCACGGGCTTCATTCAAAGCCAACTCTAGTCCCATGGCACTGAGTTTCCCCAGAATACTGCCTAGGTATCTACGTGGCTCCCCTTCCTCATGTTACTCAGTGGTTCTAGGTATTGGAAGGTCCTTCTTGGCCTTCTATGTAGCTAGTAGCCCTCCTCCCCGTCTCTTTTGCTAGCAGGAATATAATATATTTAATGTTTAGTTTTATCTGCACTAGAACACATCACGAAGGGAGAGACTTGTTACTAGAACAGTTGCCAGTAGGTAATTGTATATATGAATCAGATGAGTGGCTGTTGCCAATTCATCATGGCCAAGCAGTGGCTACAAGAGGCAGAGATGTGAGTTTCTGTCCAGTACTAGCTTGAACTGGTGAGGATATGCCTTCTAAACGTTTCCACAGTGTGACACTTTCTGGATCTCTTTGTAAGCATGTAAGCGCTCTTTCTTCTAGTGCCCTGCAAGAGTAGTTTATGCTCCTAATTTCTGAGCCATCGCTCCAGGCCCTTTTTCACATCTTTGGAATAAAAATCCATGTCTGTAACCCAAGCTGCTTTTACAAGAGTCTTCAGATCTATATGTGTGAATGTTTTCTGTTTGAGCTTATGTGTATAGCCCATGGCACCATAAACTCAATGTAATCAAAATGAATTGACATTTCTTTTCTTAGTTTCTGTTCCTTATCAGTAAATGTCATGATGATGATTTCATCCTCACTTGCCTCTCTCCATCTTCTGTGATCACCATACCTAGTTATATCTGCCTTTCCAGTGCTGGGTCTACAAACATCACCATTGTTTGTCTTGTTACAACACTCTTCAAAGTAGTCTTTTGTGTTCTCTGATGAACATGATTTTTCTCTGAAATTTCAGCATGTTGTATAGTTTTTTTCATTTGTTTTGCTCTAGTATGAAATCCTTAATGTGGCACATTTCCAGCATAAAGTCTCACCTACTGTGCTTAGTGAATAATGAAAAGCTACCTTATCAGTGTATAGTGACAGACTACAATAACTGTACTTATATATTCTCCCAGTGCGTCTCTTGCACACACATTGCACCTAGGTCATATTCTTGTTTTTCACACCATAGACAAGGGGACTTTTATCCGGTCAGGATCACCATGCATTTTCTAGTCAACACAGGAGCTGGTACCTGCTTATATATGACTTATAAGGGGAATGGTGATTGTTTTTTTTTGGGGGGGGGTGCCTCTATAGATGTGCCTTGGTGCACAGGCAGACGCCACAGGACAACTTAGGAGAGTCAGTTCTTTCCTGCTACCATGTGAACCCAAGGATCAGACTTGGGTTATCAGGCTTGGCAGCAAGTGCCTTAAACCTGAACCACCTCACATGCCTATGTTTTAACATTTTTAAGTGGTTGAGTGAGAGAAAGCCATATGAAGAGTAATGTTCCATGACATGAACATTATATAGAATCCACATTTCAGTATATGAGAACTTATTGGTGTATATCTATGCCTGTTCATGTGCACATTCTCAAGCTGGCTTTGCCAAGAATTGATAGAATAGAGACCCATTAGCTTGCAAAACATTTAAAAACATTTACTGTCTTACCTAAGAAGTTGCTAAGATTTATTTATTTTATGCATATGAGTACACTGTCGCTATTTTCAGACACACCAGAAGAGGGCATCAGATCTCATTACAGATGGCTGTGAGCCACCATGTGGGTGCTGGAAATTGAACTCAGGACCTCTGGAAGAGCAGTTGGTGCTCTTAACCACTGAGCCATCTCTCCAGCCCCAGAATGGTCTACTTCTTAGACTTTTTTAAATGTGTGTGGGTATTTTGCCCGCATGTATGTCTGTGTAGCATGTGCATGCCTACATTTTAAAAAGTGATGCTAGTTAGCTAAGCCCTTACATATCATATGTCATGCTGTACAGTTTAAATGGAGTATTTGATATTTAATAAAAAGACTTGTAGTTGTACTAGATTGAAATACACTGTGGTTGCTAAGACTAGAAGATATAGTGTGCCTGGAATGGCGAATAGATAATTAACTCTGCTAGTACACGAGTTTCTTAATGCTTTCCTTTGGATTTCTGTATTATAGTATAGCACTGTGTTTCAAGATGTTAAATGCCACATAACTGCATACGCACGCGCACACATGTATATACATACATACGTACATACATGCTTGCGTCCATGACAGCCCAGGTTATCAGGCTTGGCAGCAAATGCCTTAGACCTAAACCACCTCACATGCCTATGTTTAACATTTTCCATCTGTATATAATATACATGCATCATTGAACTAAGGCAAACACAGTTCCTACTGTGTTTCTTAGATTGAATGCAGTTAGGAAGGGAAACAATTTCTAGAAAAAGTGGGGAAACCCAATTTTCCTCAGCTTAGCAACAGTTTCTGAACTAACTGAAAATTCATCAAATTAAAGGAAGTAAGAAAGGCAACAGTAAATGCTGGGCTTGGTTGCTTATTTTTTGGAGGTACTGCGAATAGAATCCAGAGCCTTTCAGGGGCTTCGCAAGCACTTTACCATTGAGCTGCATCCCCAGCCAGGATAAGCGTGGATATAAGCCTCCAAATTGAATAAATGTGCTTAGTTATTCTACCCTTTTATGATAGTAAAGATTGACTGTCCACATAATTGTAAGGATAATTTATATCAGAAAGCTATTCTAAGCAGTGATTTAAATGCTTGATGATGGCTGAGCAGCCACACTCTGCTAACAGCCTACCGTGACCTTTATACCTTTGCCAGGCAAGTCATCTTGCCCTGCCTTCCGCCTTAGCGTGTTTTATAGCAAGACTAGAGGGTCAAGGGAGATTTTCTATTTTAGGGTCTCATACCTGACATACCTTCAGAGACTATAAAGTCACCCCCACTTTGCCCTTACTTTTTTCCCTTGCCTTTTATTTTCTTCATAGTATTTAATTGTTATTTTTCCTCAGTTATTTGACAGGTTCTGTGAGGTTTTTTCTTTTTTAAATAAATAGCCATCTTGGTCACTGTTTCATGTATGTATCGGTAAGTATTTTTAGTAGAAAGAGTGATTACCAAATTCAGACCATTGAAATGATTCTCTTTTAGTGATGCTGCTTCAAAGGTCATGGTGGAATTGCTTGGGAGTTACACAGAAGACAATGCTTCCCAGGCTCGAGTTGATGCCCACAGGTAATATTGAGCATTGCTCCAGTGAGCACTTAACCATCAGCCTAGAGATGAGCTAGACTTCAGTGCAGTAACCTCTGTAACAGCTAGCAGGCCAGAGCTGGTCAGTAGCCTGTTCAGGGTGAATACTGCATGTGAAACAGCACTTGGTGTTTATTGTACAGGCTTGTGTTGTTAGAGGCTAATAAGTATAACCAAAGAATTAGAACTCACCTTCGGGTCAGTTTTTCTTAATAGGGTATATAGAGGGAAGAAAGTTTGTTACTTGGCAAAATTTAGCCATTTGCTAGTGAGAAAAGGACTTTGTGCTATGTCATTAACATAAAATGAGGCTAAAATTAGGTTTTTATGAAATTTCTGTAAAGGGTTGTTATTGAATGTATACTTGGACATGGCAGAGGTTCCTGCTTTGGAGTTAGACTGCCAGTGTTTAAGCTTTTACCACAGAACTTAATTGGCATTTGCTAGATGAGTTTCTTGTTTTTCTCATATGTCTTTCATGAGCTCTGAGATGGCGATGAGAACAGTGTGTTAGGTTGTTGTAAGGCGAAGTGGTCGTGGGAACAGTGTGTTAGGTTGCTGTAAGGGTAAGTGGCCATGAGAACAGTGTGTTAGGTTGCTGTAAGGGTAGGTGGCCATGAGAACAGTGTGTTAGGTTGTTGTAAGGGTAGGTGGCCATGAGAACAGTGTGTTAGGTTGCTGTAAGGGTAGGTGGTCTTGGGAACAGTGAGCTGTTTGTTGCTGTTGTCTTACAGTTGTCAGAGCACACCCTCAGTAAAATAGTATTGACCTATTTTAACCTGAATTTATATCCTGTTCATCCTATATTGAACTTAGATTACCAAATTAAGTATATTTTATGATCTATGAAATAATCGGCAACAAGCTAGGATTTCAAGGCTCGCTTACTTTCTGTTTTCTTATCAAGGTGTATTGTGCGGGCACTGAAGGATCCAAATGCCTTTCTTTTTGACCATCTTCTTACTCTGAAGCCAGTCAAATTTTTGGAAGGCGAGCTTATCCATGATGTAAGTAGTTTCTCTCTTGATGTGAATAGTGTTCTCTCCCGGGTCTTACATACTGAAGCAGCAGCCCTGCCTTGTTTTGTATTCATGCAGGAGGTTACTGGAGAGATCCTACCCTCTCTTGGGAACAGAGCTTTCTCCATCCACTGAACACTGTTCCTTTATCTTCTGTCTTGGCCTGGCCATTTCGAACTTCGCTAATCACATTTCTTTTTATTACTTAATATCACTACCCCAAATTAAAATATAAAACCCAATAGCCAGTATTGGTCATTACCAATAGCCAGCATTTGGGAGGCTGGAGCAAGGAGATCACAAGTTCAAGACCAATGTGATATAGCAAGACATTCTCCAGAAACAAACAAACAAATCCCATGTTCATAGCTTTGAAGTACGATTATTTTGTATTGTTTTCCATTCGGGCTAAAGTAGCTTAGAGCTCAGTGTACTTCCTGATTGGTTCATTTTTTTAAAATGAACTAGATGGTGTTTGGGCAGTATGCTGGTAAAGGCTTCTACATTAAATATGGAGAATTATTGTTAGAAGTTATAAGATATCCCGAGTGTTCATTTAGCTTCTGTCTTGATACTGTTTTGTCTCTTATCTCTGTAGTTATTGACCATTTTCGTGAGTGCTAAATTGGCATCATATGTCAAGTTCTATCAGAATAACAAAGACTTCATAGATTCACTTGGTAAGTGTTGAGTATTGATTGGGTTGGTTTTGTATTTGGTTTTTTTTTTTTTTGTTTTTGTTTTGTTTTTTTTTGAGGGAGAGACACGAATGAGCATGGAGCCATCACACCTGGCATAGAAGTACTTATTTTAAAAGCTTTAAGATTTGATGATGAAAGGCTAATGGTTTCGAATGAGATACACACACACACACACACACACACACACACTTTACATTATTGCTTAGATACATGCTAATGTGTATAAACCATAGTTGCAGAATTATACCAGATTTCTCTCCCCTTTAATAAATAATATTCCATATATGGTTGAGTCCACTGCCAAAATGAATGTGTAGTGGTATTTACACAGTAAGGAAAGTTCTCTGAACTACATTTTGAAGACAGCATAAGAAGTCTTGATTTTGTCTTTGATGTTCTTTTGGTTTCTTCGGTTTTGTATTTTTATTAAAATGTTGTTATTGGTGTGGGTGTGTGCGCATCTCCTACTGTGTGGGTTCCAGGTATCGTGCTCAGGTTGTTAGGCTTAGTAGCAAGTGTCTTTCCAGGCTGAGTCATCTTGCTAGCCTTTGAACAGGTTTTAAATGTTCTTAAACCACTAGTTTTTTTAGTTTTGTTTGAATGCTTAAGTCAGCTGAAATAAAGGGACTTTATTTTTCTGGTAGGAAGCAGTTAAAATACAGTAGAGGTTGTTTTGTGTTTCGTACTAAAGTGGAGTGACTAACCTTATTGGCTGTGTGAGGTGTGGGTACTAAAGAGGACTATTGGAATTTACTTGACTGAACTCACTTTGTAGTTTGGTCAACTTTATTCCTGTCACCTGTACATTTTGTACAGCCATTGGTTTGGGGGAAGGTTGACTTACTTGAACATACAATGTTTGAAATATACCAAAATTAGATGGATGCATGAAATGTCTGTAGAATGCTTTGCCAGGTGCACTAGACCCAGAAAACCACATTCTGTCCCAGTTAATTTGCTTTGTGGCATGAAGCTGTGTGATGGAATGTTAATGTCAGCAACCTCTTTATTTACGCACCAAGGCAAAAGGAGTAGTAATTAACACTTTGACACTCCCCCATCAATGTGTAATTGACTGTTTCAAAGGAGCACTGGTTCATAAGCTATTGCATGCATTAAAACTGCGTTTTCTATATTGCAGCATTTTAAGACAAGGGTCAGTGACAATGCAGAAATTGCTCAATGATGCACATTTTTTTATTACTGCATTAAGGTTTTGACATATTAGTAATGAATAAATGTTTCCATAAAATTAGATTTTTTATAACTTTAAAATTGAAATACGATGGAGAGCCCTGAGCCTTCCTCTGGGAAGGGAGCCCAGTTCATGAACCAAAGCACTGCTGCCTTCAGATTTGTCACTCAGGCTTCCCTGAATAATAGTTTGCTTTTACAGAGATCCTAAAGACTATATTTCCTTCCTTGTTTAAAAGTAATGGCTATAAATGTGGTTTTTAGGCTGAAATAAATGATTTCATGTAGTTTGTTCCAGGAATAATTTTCATTCCTTTGATATATTTTCATTTATAGTAGGGGTTCTGCACAAGAGTATCAGTAAACTATTTTAAGAGTATTTTTAGGGACTAGAGTGATGTCTCAGTAAGTAAGGTACTTGTGCAAGTGTGAGAACTAGGGTAGGATCGCAGCACTTCATGGAAAAGCTGGATGAGTCTGTGTCTGTTACCAGTGCTGGTCATGCAGAACCGCAGATCTCACGGTCAGCAGAGTAGGCAGTCTGAGTGGTCAGATCAGGTTCAGTGAGAGCCCTTTCTCAAGAAAGTGGAGAAGGGAGAGTGGAGGCCGCACATAGCTTTACCCACCTATTCCACAAGCACGTGTACTTGTATCTGTGCATGCAGTTTTTAATCAGACCCTCAGAATTTGAAACCTCTACATTGTGTTTTCATAATCAGAGGACTGTTTATGCACATATAACTGAGAATGCTAAGGGATTATTGAGAATTTTTAAATATTATTTGATAGGAACAAATTCCTAACTGCTAATTTACTATGCCAATTAGAAAAGATATTCCTTAGTTTACCTTTTGTTTTTGAATATCTTCAACTAGAAATTTGCTTTTTTATAGATGCCTTAAAAGAAATGCTGTTAAATAAGTATTACATTCCACAGGTGGCATCAGTTTGTCAAAACATTTTTTTTAATTAACACTGACAACTTGGGCCAATTGTATCATCATCTGTGTCAACCAAATTGCCCTAACATGTCCTCATGTAATCTGGTGTTACCCAGTTGCTACCTTCTTGCTTCAGAAAGTTAATCACCATCCGATTTGCATTTGTTAATTAGGGTTAATGTGCACTAATTGATTTTTTTTTTGATGCTTGCAGATTAACATTAAACTCAGCAATACTTACTTGTGTACCTCATTCATTTGAGTTATGATGGTCATGTTTTTGTTGAATCTGTGCCAAATCAGAAGTCTGTATCGCAATTACAGCTAATTAACAGATGATCATGTCCTATATTAACAGGCTTCCCTAGTCTTCCAATAATACACGAATGCTATGTCCTTTTATTAATGTGTGCTTAAATAACTTACAATACACTTGAGATAATGTTGCTTTTTAAAACTTGTTTTGATAATACAGTGCTGTCAAAACGAGTACATAGCATTCAGCTGTATTCATTGCTTACGGCTTGTTAAAGATCCAAACAGCAAACCTTTAATTCCAGCACTTGGGAGGCAGGGGCAGGCAGATCTCTGTGAGTTTGAGGCCAGCCTGCTCTGTATGGTACATTCCAGGACAGCCAGGACTCTGTAGCGAGACCCTATCTCCAAAACCCCAAAGACCTTCAGATTATTTAGGTTATTTTGAGTTTTTACGCTGTTGTGTAATGGGCCTAAATTCTCTGGCTGTAATTTCCACTTTGTGACTATAAGTCAATACTTGATCTTTGGGTTTGATTTTTTTTTTTTTTTAAATTTAAGAAGAAGAAGATAGCTTATTATATTTACTTCCAGGTCTAAAGGTTTTTGTGATCTTAATAGCTTGTAATAGTGTATATCATTTGAGATTATGATACAAATATTAAATGATTTACATAATTTTATTCTTTGGCCTTATCAAATATATATATATGTGTTAAAAACATATTTGTAGCCCATGCTTAACGTTAGACCTAAATACCTGTATTCTATTGATCACTATAAAATATGATAGTTTAGAAAAAATTCTAAGTACTATAAGGTCAAATATAATTTGTCAGGTTTGCTGTATGTAAGTGCTCACACATAGTGACAACAACTGCTTAAGTGTGATTGTGGAAGCCTTGCATGGACACTCAACAGAGTTCACTGTTCTGTAATTTAGGCTTGTTACATGAGCAAAATATGGCGAAAATGAGACTCCTCACCTTTATGGGAATGGCAGTGGAAAACAAAGAGATTTCTTTTGATACAATGCAGCAAGAGCTACAGATTGGAGCTGATGATGTTGAAGCATTTGTTATTGATGGTAAGGCAATAGAACATGGCTTTCTAGAATATAATGTGGATCATTTTATTTTGAAGTGAGCCTTATGCTAATAAAACTGGGTTGTTTGGGAGTGGATGTGTGTAGCAGATAATTGAATTTATTTGTAGTAGAATGAAATGGCTTTGGTTTTTTTTGTCCGATGTTTCCCTGGGTGTGCTAATGCATGCTTGTAATCTGAACATTTTGGAGGCTGAGGTAGAAGAAGTACCACAAGTAAACCAGGGGTACATAGCAAGACTGTCTCAAAACAAAAGAGCATAGATTTTAACCCACATCTTCCAGTAGGACAGGAATGTGGACATTACCTGTGATCATAAGGGTTAAACACTTTACTGCAAGTAGAGTGATGTAACTGTTAATGAAGCCTTTTAATTTCGAAAGTTGGAAAGATTGTATAGTTAGTAAAATGTGTAGAACTTGGTTTTTATACTTGGCTTGGTTTCTAATAATCTTAAGTTGCCAGTAGTCATCTAAAAAAGGAATACATTATTTGAAAGTTAATCCTCCCCATAAGTTACTATAGGACAGAATAGAATTCTTTGTTTTGACCTGGTCAAAACTGTGCCCAGGCTGGCCTTGAATTCAAAACAACTCCCCTCTTCCTAGCCTCCCAAATGTTGAGATTCTAGGTGTTAGTCACCACACCTGCATATTCAACTAGCATCTCCAGCACGAACATTCTAACACTGAGTAGTTTGTTCCAGCAGTCATCAGACACTAAATTACATAACCTCCTTCCTGGTTGCATTTTCTTCACTAGATTCAAAGAGCTGGGCTGTTTGTTTGTTGGTTTGTTTTTTAAATAATGTTACCAGCACTGTACGAGTTTTATTCTGGTCAATTTGGTCATACCTCAGCTGTTTTTTCTTAGAAATTATATATATAACTAACACAAAAAAACATCTCTTTCAGCTGTAAGAACTAAAATGGTCTACTGCAAAATCGATCAGACACAAAGAAAAGTAGTTGTCAGGTAAGGCCTGCAATATTTTATTTCTGTAGGACAATTTAGTTTGTTCTGATTATTTCACTTGAATGTTTAGAGAACCAAGGTAGTGTTCTAACCAGTTGACTATAGTTAAACCATGGCTGTTTATCATAATTTTATTAAGGTTCAGACTGAATGTGATTAGCTTATTTAATGAAAGAGTCCTATTTTCCAGCACATTTCATTTAATGGCTAAGTACTGGCTAGAATACTAATGACTTCGTGTCTGCTTTATAGACGTTGAGAAGAGATCTATGTGGTAAAAGAGTTCCTAAGAATAAGCAGCTCATGCTTAAATCCTCTTCACCTCTAAATTGTATTTATTTTAATTTGAAGGTTCAACTGTGTAGTATTTTGGAAGAATACTCAGCACTTAGGTTGATTAATATTTTGTTCTTAATTTTTAGTCACAGCACACATCGGACATTTGGAAAACAGCAGTGGCAACAACTGTACGACACTCTTAATGCCTGGAAGCAGAACTTGAACAAAGTGAAAAATAGCCTTTTGAGTCTTTCAGATACCTGAATTTTTATGCAAATAATTTTGTTCTTGGGGGAAAAAGTTCTAAGTCATAGTAAAACATTATCAACTGAAATTTGACTAATCTGGCTATTTATTCTCTCATTTTTAAGGAATATCACCAACTCTGGAAAAAGTTAACATTTCAAAGGGCCACTTAGTCTTAACCATATTTGAAGTCTTTAAAGAAGGGAACTAGTGGGGGGGGGGGAATGATACCTTCGGGGCTCCACCTCTTAAAAAGAAGAGAAAGGTGGAGTAGGAAGGATCTGTGTAAGAGGATACTGGGAGGGGTTGGGATAGCTCAGTGGTAGGCTTGCCTAGGAAGGCAAGGCCCTGGGTCGGTTCCCAGGATACTGGGAGGAGGGGCTGATACTAGGATGTAAAGTGAATAAATGAATTTAATAATAATAACAAAAAAGGAACTAACTGCTTTGAAGGGAATAAACAAAGGGAAGACAAGTTGAAGGTGCCTAGGTACTGACAGCAAAGCTCTGCAAATACAAGATGGTGTCTTCCTTATAGTAGAAAAAGTTGAAGTGACGACAGCTATAAACTTACATGAACAGTCCTTCGCCCCACTGCATCAGCCTCACTAATGAGAGCATTTATCAATACTTAATCAATTACTTTATCCAGCATTTCTTCTACTTTTCGTCTTTTGGGCTGGTTGTCATTTTCTAAGCTTAGTAACTTTCCAATTTCAGTTAGTTGGTTCATCACAAGGCTCTGCCAGTCTTTCTTACCAGGACAGAAGGTGAATGGATCCAGGGTGTCTGTAACCTTGCTCGTCTGGGAATGGCTTTGTTGCACAGTTGAAGTCAAAGGCTCTGCTTTCCCCTAGGAAGATCATGTTTATTTTACCACAAAAATTATCACGCAAAATCCAGAACCCCTGCAGTTAGTGTAG
The DNA here is from genome assembly GCF_011064425.1 of Rattus rattus. Taxonomy (NCBI): domain Eukaryota; kingdom Metazoa; phylum Chordata; class Mammalia; order Rodentia; family Muridae; genus Rattus; species Rattus rattus. The sequence goes on along the minus strand of NC_046158.1, from coordinate 82,913,680 downwards.
ACTAAACTCATGCTGACTCAGAATCACTGGGGCACTTTGGCAGTAACAGTCCCTAGTGTGAGTCCCAGACTTATGTAGTAGTTCTTGTGTCCCAGGGACTCCACAGATATTTTCTGAAAGGTCTTGCTTGAACTTATGATGAAATAAATTTCAAACTGTACAAATAACTGTGAGTTTGTCTTTCATATCTTGCTTTCCCAAAAATATCTGTTTTCTGTCAAAGTAGATTAGAAATTCAAACATAAAAATTAAAAATGGCCTTTCCATCAGGCTTCCAAACTGTTTTGAAGAGCCAGAGAGAACCCTGGAAACAATTTGAAGTGATTTTTATGGGGGAAAAAAAGGCCCTCTGATAAGATTTTCAAGTCTTTTTTTTTTTTTTTTCTCAAAGAGAAAATTAGGTAGCTTTAGGATAATGGTTACTGTGTTTTTGGTGTGAGAGGTTTATGCACATTTTATAAATACAAAATTTACATTAAAATCCTAATATTCTAACATAATAGTAAGCATCTTGTTATAAATCTAAAAGTCCTTTTTAAGATTTAGATCATAGCAGTTTATAGTGGAAACATTTTTTTCTGGTCTTAAAAATTAGACAGCACCATCATATTCCATGCCCCATGATTTAGACTAGAGTAAGCCACTTAAAAGGAAACAATCACTTATCACAAAAGCAGGGCCTATTTTTTGTTGATTCTTGTGAAAACCTTTGAGGTGCTCGACATTAAGGTGCTTATTACCAAAGGTCTTTTGGTAAGCATGGCATGTGTCTAGCATTATCTCATTCTAGTGGAGAGTAATGGAGTTTTAAAATGAGCTTAGGTGTTTTTAAACCAAAGTTCCCCCGAGAATTGCTATATTTCCTAAAATTCTGTAGTCATTCCCTACCCCCCTCTAAATTCAGGAAAGTCCTATTCAGCTGTGCTAGACCTTGGTTTTCATTCAGCTTCTTAAGATTTTAGACACTACTACTAATTATAAAATTCAAATATGGCATGAAATTAAAATGTATGGAAGTGTATACATCTGCTAATGTCTGCTGTTTGTTCAGCGTAGCCCAACCAATCCCCGAATCCCATACACGGACAACACACATGTGAGGGTGGGGAGTAGACTCTAGCTCTAGCTGAGGTAAATGACTCCGCTGCATGATCACAGTGTCCAGTGCAGCCCTCTCTGGCTGTCCTGGAACTCACTCCACATCTGCCTGCCTCTGCCTCCTGAGTCTGACCCTGGGGATTAAAGGTGTACACCCTGACTGATTTAGTGTTCTTATTTTGCCACCAAAATACTTGCTTCACTGGTATCCAAGCACAAATTAGCAGTTTACCAAAATCTTGACTCTCGATCAGAAAAAGTCAGAGCATTGGCATTTGGATTCTTCCCATGGTGGGAGGGGTGAGCCCAGTGACTGGCCATAGTGATAGAGACCAAGTTTAACTTAGTGAACTTGGCCTGTTTGACCAATTGTAACCCACTGCAGTGGTTTTAGTTCCAGCTGCCCCAGATTTGTCAGCACGGTTTTGCTCATTCTTTTGTCGTTTTAGGACTCATCACTTCCTCTTTCCACCTCATATTTCTCCTAGTTTGGCACAAGACTTTTTGTGGGATCAGATCTGTAAACTAACAGCTTTATTCTGGGCCCTCGCCAGCTTCTCTTCTGTGTATAGTTAGCATTGCAGCAGACTACCTAACTGGAGAATAAAAGCAAACCCCTTAGAAGCCACAAAGAAACTGGATTGACACCTAAATTAACAACTGGTGTGGGAAACAAATATGGCGAAAAATAAAATTACTGCTTCCTGCCTGCCAGTTACATCACCCACCTTTCATGTATAACAGGTGAACTTTGTGTAAAGCACCAGGTCAGTGCTCTTACTGCAGGCCAGGTTGCCTTCCAGCTTAATCGACAGACTATGAAGGTATGAGCATAGCTTTGCTCTCCTACCACCTTCCTTACCTTTAAAGGAGATTGAGTCTTTTAAAAGTTGTGGTTTGCTCTCAGTAAATCTACTTTGGATTTTCCTCTACATTATGTGGTAACTAGTAACAAAAGCTTAGAGGGATACTGATGTGTAGTGTACAGTTACACAGTTTAATAGTTTACATGCTCTGGTAAGTCTAGAGCCTTTTTTTCTATAATGAAAAGTTGAGAACAACAACATTGGACTGAGTCAGGACGTGTGATGCAGTTCCACCATGGATGGTTATATCTAAATGACATTCCACGTTTGTGTTATTTCCTCATCTAAAAGTACAGGATGTGTGGTAAACGTGTTTCTTTGAAAATGTTACAAAAGTCTAAATGTGGATCCCGAGGAACATTAACTGCCGGTAGGACATAGATGTCAGACACAACTTAGAGATTAACTACAAAAACAGGTCTTCAAGGGAGAGAGAACATTTCTGTTGGGCCCTTGAGATGCTACAGGGTAGGATAGGCAGGCTATGTTAAGATTTAGCTTCACCGATGTGTCCAGTTCTGACCAAAGCTTGCTTTCTGCTTGTGAAGTCAGGCTTCCTTGTGCCAAGTTCACTATTGTGAGAGGAACGGCATGTTTTATTTGAGGTTTCTTTCATTTAAAAATGGAAATGAGGTCCATGGCTGAAAATTTGCTTAGGGGTGTTAGCAAAAGAGCTGCAGAATGTGTTGCTATCGTAGTCTCACGAGTGGCCATTGAACCCTTGAATACTTACACCAATACTGGTCTGGATTTGGTTTTTGGTTTTTTAAGACCGAACAATACAGACTTGCTGAGTAAAGTTGTATATACTAAGATATAAAACTTAGAAATTTAGCCAAATAATTTGTCAGCTATGGTTAGTTGTTCTTATGATGAATGGGCTCCTAGATGCCATCTGATCTCTACAAACGCTCTGTTTAATGCATACATTCTATCACTGTATTATGGAGATTTTATCCTTTCATACATTTTCCAAAAATAATACAAATGAAAATAATCAGCTTGATGGCTTATTAGTAAAAAATTTGGGGTGTTCAACCCACTGTTTCTAAGTTGAGGTGACAGGAGAACATAAGATGGTGTCTTGGTCCCCGCAAACAGGCTGTTTTGTATCTACATGATTTATACACTGTGACTTTTTCCTGCTGTTTTCTATCAGCCTTAATTGTGAAAAATGGTGCCATGTTGCCCTCTTGATATTATTCTGGAGATCAGTTAGGGCTTATAGTATCCAGATGGACACAGTACTACACATATCTGCAGAATTAGCTCACTGAGGTCTGCTCAGCAATATTTTTAATTGACTTACATGTTCTGTGGGAAAAGAAGAATCATGAACCGTCTGTGCAGTTGCATTCCTCTCTTCACTGGGCTGTCCCTTGGGATCTAGATGGATGCTCCAGTTACTCACAGTGTCAGCAACTCTGCTAGTGCTGATAGGATCTGATTGACAAACAGGAAATGACAACAACTGAATTGTATTCTCTAGACACTCATCTTAATGACCGGACTTTCTGATCTTATGTTTTTATGTTTAAAAACCAATTTCCATTTCAGATTGGGTATTATTGTTTCCTAGACTTTCCTGTCCGGTATTTCTTTTCAGAAACAAGATTGTATTGCTGCCATTTCCTAAAGCATTACAAAGGGTCAGATGGTATAAATACCTTCTTAAACACATACATACAAAATGTTATTTCCTGATTACCACATTACCCACACATAAATCTTTAATGACTGTTCTACAAATTCAGATTAGTGGGGAAGACTGAACAAAATAAACACCAGAATTTATAAACTATTTAAGAAAATTGCCATGAAAGGCTGTTCAGAAGGGGTTTTGGGCTTAATAACAAAAATTACTTAAATACAGAGCTGAAACATGTTAAAAGACATGCTTAGTAAGTGTGGGATGATGTCACAGGTGAGGCAGGCACAAGATAGAATGAGGCCTGTCATTGGACAAGAAGGAAGGATGGGCAGGAGAAAAGTTCGAAGGAAGAGGAGACAGAGAGTAGCCGCGGGACAACATGGAAGCTGATGTTAAGATTCCACACTGTAGCTTTACAGGTTGTTATGAATGTTCTTAAGGTTATTGTGTTGCGTGTTCTTTCATGTGCAGATTTAAGAGAGAGTGTGTGGTGGCTATTCTGGGGTGCCATGGAGTTGGGATGTGTGCTTCTGGCAAGATATCTACCAGATATCTTGGGGCATTGCAGTGCTGGACCTAGAGTGGGTAAAAAGACTTATTTTTTATAATTTTACAACAAGTAAGAATATATTTAGTTTTAGAATTTTAGACATCTAGGGGTTGGGGATTTAGCCCAGTGGTAGAGCGCTTGCCTAGCAAGGGCAAGGTCCTGGGTTCGGTCCCCAGCTCCGAAAAAAAAAAAAAAAAAAAGAAAAAGAAAAAGAAAAAAACAAAATAGAATTTTAGACATCTCTATGCTTTTGAAATGTGCTCAGAAAATGGTGAATGTTACACCAGACCCTAAAGCTATGCTTAACATTAAAATTGTACTTCAGAAGATGAAGTTATACAGTATTTTGGGTTTTTTATTTTTCCCTAAATCAACAATGCTAGTAAACAAGGAATATACTTTGTTGTTTAGCCCCTAATGTTCTTTCAAAACTTTTTCTCAATTTTCTCTTTGAAAGAAGCCTATTAAGTCTGTGGACCATACAAAGCATTTCTTGTAACCCGCATTTCTTCAGTGTCTAAATGCACTGCAATCCTTTAGATCTAGTTAACGAGGCCTGGTGCACATCTAACTTGAGCACTCTGTCCTTGAGCACTAGAGAGGCTGCAGCCGGAAGATGATCAGCTCAATACCAATAAGACTGTTCCAAAAACCTTTTTACAAAAATGCCTTTAACCTCAGCAACTTTGACTGTTAGCAGAGTAAGCATCCTTTTTCATTTTCATCACAGACTATTTCTTTGATATGCTTAACTTAGAGCTGCATAGTACTTATTCGTATGGAGCTTTGGGCATGTATGCTGTGTTCATGTATATGCATGTTTGTGTGTACATAAGTGCACAAATGTGTGGCAGTCAGGCTGATGTCAGATGTCTTTCTCATTCACTCTCCACCTTGTATGTAGAGGTAGGGTTACTCACTTGAAACCCAGACAAGCTTATTCAGTTAATCTGGCTAGCCAGCTCCCTCCAAGGATGCCCCGAGGGCTGCCTCACCCACCAGCATTTGTTTGGGTGCTGAAGATCAAACACTGGTCTTTATTTTCACAAGGCAAGTGCTTTTACCAGCTGCCTTTACAGCCCAATATGTTATACATTTTTAAATATCTGTAATAAAAATATAAACAAAAGCAGGGAATATGAACTTCAATATTGGCACCCAACACCCATGTCTCTCTAATTCTATATTCATCAAGTTATATTTTGTTTCTGGAATTATTTTTTAAGTTGTTGTTCATGTGCTACTTTAAAAAAATGGAGCCTCTCATCTCTAAAGTAATATGAATGTAACAGGTACAGAGTTATTAAGGGTTAGAGTGCTTCAAGCAACAATAACAAAGCCGAATGGTATGCAATGAATCCCTGTTCCACTTTTGCCCATGAGATGAAGAACAGGTTGAATGATGGCTGGTAAATGAACAGGCACAGAAGGGAAAACAGGAAGGGGAGATCAGTTTACTCAGAGAGAGACAGACAGACAGACAGACAGACAGACAGAGTTTGGTTCCTTAGGTTGTTATTCCTAATTTAAACTCAATGACCTGTTACTGCTGCCATACTTTAACAATGAAAAACAACACTTCAAATGTAATTGGTGATATACACTGACATTACTACTTAGAGTTGGTTAAAAATAATTTATCTAATTGAAACAATGGTAGCACACAATTTTAATCCCAGTACTCAAGGAGCAGAGGCAGACAGATCTCTGAATTCGAGGCCAGCCTGGTCTACAGAGTGAGTTCTAAGACAGCCCGGGCTACACAGAGAAACCCTGTCTCAGGAAAAAAAAAAGTTTTTAAATCATCTAAATAAAACCATTCTATATTATGCTTAGGAAATTTCTGTCTCTCTCTCTCTCTCTCTCTCTCTCTCTCTCTCTCTCTCTCTCTCTCTCTCTCTCTTCACTTTAAATCTAGAAACTCTTTGTCAAGAATAGTTAAGTAATAGGAAAAAAAAATAGAATTCAAGCCTGGCCTTGTGTTCTTACCTGACCCAATGTTTTTCCTAGTGTCATCCAGATCATCATTTTTACAAAAGGTCACTGGAGCAATCACTCTGTTTTCTGACACACCTACTGGTTTCTCCTTCAGCAATGAAGGGATGCTGGAAGTTACAGTGCCTGCGGTTTGAGTTTGGTTTATTTTTGGCCTAGGACTAGGGGCTACAAACTTCATGTAGCCTGGAGTTTTCTCCCTTTCTTTATCTGGAGTAGGAAGATCAAAGGCTGACCTTGGACTTGTGTTTACTGAGTCTGCAGATGGAGTTACATGAGACAAATGTGCTTCTTCCAGCTGACCTTCATAGCATGTTTCTTCTGACAGGATGTCATTTAATGCCTCTGCTTTCTCTCTGTTATTTATCAGCATACATTGTCTTTCCTTAACACCTACCAAGGAAAAGAGACCACTTTCTGGAGCTTCAGTTATCTGATTCTCACTGGGAAGCTGTTTTTCGGTGGAAGTTGTCAGGGGAACTGCAGTTTTGAAATCTTGGGCTTGTGGAGCATGACTGTCCCCTGGGCTAAACTGAAAGTCTGTGATGCCCACACTGCTTTCGGAAGTTCCCGAATGGTTCTTAAGTGGACTGTTTTGTATGTCATTTACATTTGTTCTTGTAGTTCTTTCTGCAGGGCTTGAGGAAAGTTTCACTGCTGTTAGCAGGGTACTGACACTGTGTTCCGGTTTCTTAAGGACTGTCGAATCGTTACCAGGGCTAGCAGATGGACCAGATGGACCGATTACTGCAGCACAGGCCGCGGTTGCTCCAGGCTGGGGAGTCTCACTGGCTGAATGATAACAAGAGCAGGGCTCTATGCTGCACTGACACTCTTCTCTTAACATTTGTTTTATTTTTTGGTACTTAACATCTAACATAACATTACGTGAATCCTGTAAACCATGTTTCTTACACAGATCAAGATTTAGCTTTATATCTAGAAGTGAATCTAAGCCTGCTTTGTTTTGGTCATGATTTGTAATTTCCTTCTCTGTAGCATTTTCCAGATCTGCTGGAAGCAATTTGAATTGATGTTTGAATGGGTTGCTTTCAGAAGCATCTGTGTGATGGTTTCTTTTGTGAGCCATCTCATTTGATACGCCATTAAAGGATGCTTTGCTACTCCGAGTGTCCAGAGGTACATCTACAGCTCTGTGGGGAAGACCTAATCCTTCAGTTCCTTCTAGGCATATCTTTTCTGTTTCTAGTAATTCATCTACCACTAAAAAGAAATTGTTCAATGATTTAAACTCTGAACATCCACTGGCTTTTTCCAAGCACAGCTTGTCTTTTACTTCTACGGGGGTTGATTTTCTACTGTCAGTAACATTTGAGGTTTGTTCTTGGTCATTTACATCTTTATCTAGGCAAAGGACTTTGTGTGGGGACATTCCACTTTGGTTTCTCTCCTGAGATATCATAGTATTAATTTCACTTTTGGCACTTATTTCAAGAGGCTGTAAATCTGTCATGAAGAAGACATAATAAAATGTTAGAATCTCAGTAAGGCTGTTTATAACATGTGTCACCTATGTTTTGTGAAAATATATTTAGCCTTAATTAGTCTACTAGACACTAACCATACAAAAATGACATCAATTTTATTCAAATATTGAGTTCCTACACTAAAGTAATGTATGTCTGGATGCTAAATTCTTGGCTTTGCTCCAAAACATTTTTATTTCACAATATCAAAATCCCATTGGTTTAATGGGGCAAGCAGCATGGGTATTACCCAGTGGGGCAAGCAGCAATGCTCTTTATTTTCCTCTACTTGTTTCCTTGGGGGCACATAGTACAACCCCATATAAAGATATAACTGATAAAAATTAATGTCTATACTAACCCATTACAACCCAGGTCTAACAGCATTCAGAAGTTGATAATTAACTTGTTCATGTTGACAATCATTTGTTATTATTGTGGTTTATTACCCTGTTATAGTATCTTAAAATTCTGGAATAATTTTGGGCCAATTCACAGAATAGCTACTTACTCAAGACAACTACATCTTTGCTTTAAATATAGATATCAAATCATGAGTATAGTTAGAATAACTAGACCATCTCAGGTCTTGAAGGGCTATATTGGTTCAATCATTCTTTCTCCAACATCTCCACCAAGTGGCTGTTCACCCTCAGTTGAACACCTCAGTCAGTACCACTTTAAGCAGTTCCTCATAGTGGAGGACTTGGAAATAGTCTCAGTGCTTACTCTGGACATCTAAACCAAGAGAAATGCTGTGGCCTGCTCACCACAAGTGTCCTGGTGACCCAGAGAATGCTCTTAGCAAAGACACTGTTAAAGACTCATCTGCAGAATACTTGTTTACATACAGATGAAGGGCTGTTTGCCAGCTATATTGACAGTTCTTACAGCAAAGCTGTAAATGTCAGTCTCCCCAGCATGTGCTCTATCCATGTGACAGAAAGGTTACCTTCTGCAGTTTTCCCTACAGGTAGGTCTTTCTTTTCTTCTCTTTCCCTGTATTCAGTATCCAAACAACTCTTTGTATTTTCCCCCCATATTTCTTGACCAGAATTGTACTTTTGTACGATGTTATTTTTTGATTTTTTGCTAGATGGTTCATCACCATTTTCATTATTTAGTTCTGGAACATTCTAGTATAAAATAGAAAAAAGATTGATTAAATGTGTTAGACATTTGAGCAAACTTGGCTGATAAGGTGGGTTGTGATTCAGCTATTCAGCGGTTTCATGAGTTGCTTGTGTACAGCCTCATGTTTAAGCAAACTGGAGAGCTCTAGATGCTGCCAACCCTGTCTCTCACACTATCACAGCACACAGGCTGGCTAAGTAGCATGTTATACACTACAAGACAGCAAACAAAGCAGGAGTAGTCCTACAGATCTATCCTTCCAGCACTCAGAAGGCTGAAGTAAGAGAATCATGAGGAGTTTGGAGCCAGCCTAAACTTTAATGTGTTCTAGGTCAGTTTATGCTACAGGGTGGAACCAGTCTCAAAAAATTTTCCTATTTGTCTCTCTCACAAACTATGACCTGTGATGCACTACACTAGGCTTTGGGATATAATAATGAATAAAAAACATTTCCTGCCCTCAAAAGACTTAGTTTACAATGCATATTAGAAAAAGAATAAGACAACGTCAGTGAAATGTAGGAAATTACGGCATTATAAACCCATACAGAGTCCCCATGGCCCTGCTGTGAAGTATGATGAGGAGCACAGAGGAGGAGGAGGGGAGCATGGTGGGGGCAGGAAAAGACAGAAGGGCTTGGGGGGATGGATGCAGACTTTATACACTTCTCCTTCTCAGCCTGTTAACTAAACCCAACTCACACTCAAGTGTGCCTGCTTTCTCACCTATGGCATGAAAATGCTGTGCAGATGAAGTCACATGCACTACGGCACACTTCCTCAGTTACTAAGTATAGGGGCTATCTATTCCAGTTTACGGGGCAGTCCAGGAGGTAAAGGGGAAAAAATAAAGCAGTAAAATACAGAAGAGGGAAAAAAAGGTGGGTACTTGAAGGGGACAAAAAAAATATAAGCACTTAAAGAGATTGAAAAGTATTCGTTGGATACAGCGTCTGCTGGTGTAGTGTTCAGTCACTGGATGAGCCAGGGTGACAAAACCAGACTGCCTTCCATTGAAGAATGAATAGGAGTAAGAAAGAAAAAGAGTATCTTTGTTCTTTCAGCAAACTTGCCTCAACAAAAAAAAAAAGAAAGAAAGAAAGAAAGAAAGAAAGAAAGAAAGAAAGAAAGAAAGAAAGAAAGAAAAAAAGAAAAGACTTAGAGATGGATTTAGAACCTTTCTCATAAGTGGCTAGATTTTTGTCAAAGGCCTTTCTCTATTTGATGAGATGATCATGTGGTTTTGTCTTTTGGTCTATTTATGTGCTGGATTATGTTTGCTGATTTATATATGTTGAACCATCCCTGAATCTCTTAGGTGAAACCAATTTGATCATGATATATAATCTTTTTCGTATGTTCTTGAATTTGGTTTGCAAGTATTTCATTGAGAATTTTTACATCGATGTATGTTCCTCAAAGATTAGCCTGTGATTTTCTTTTTGTTGGGTTTTGGTCTGGCTCTATAAACTGGGTAGAATCAAAGTATGCAATAGCAGTAACACAAAGAACATGAAGGGGGAAGACGACAACATCACTCTAGAGGCTGGTTCCCATCAAGAGCTCTGAACACTGTCATTTGAAAGTGTATATGACAAACTCCAGAGCACGGAGGTCACCAAGCCATGTCATGAGGGCCAAATCCAGGCAATGCCTGTTCTTGTATATATGGTTTTATTGGTACAGAACAATATTCATTGTAAATGTATGTAACACTTTTAAGCTGTGTTTATAAGATGTTAAAGTAGCAAACTTTGTGCTACATACATTACCATAATAATAAAATATAAGTATGGTCCTCTTGGAATAAATAAATAAGACACTCTCCTGCTATTACTTATAACAAAAGGAAACAGGAAGCCTAACATGGAGGTGCATACTGGGAATGCCAATACTCAGGGAGACAGAGGCTCGAAAATCATAAATTAAAATTCATCCTTGGCTACACAGTGAGTTCAAGGCAGCTTGGGCTCTGTAGGACCCTGTCTAAAAAACAACAGGAACAACAACAAAAGGGGGGGGGAGGTAAAAGAAAGAAAGACAGAAAATTAATATTTCCACTAAAGTAATGAAATAAAGCTATAATGTAAACACTAATCACTTTTGTTTTGGTATTTTTTGTCTTATTTTCTTCCTTTCTTACTTTTTTTTTTGTTTCTTTTGCTTTTCTTTTTTTGGTTATTGTTTTTCTTTTTCTTTTATTTTAAGATAGAGAAAAAACATGCAGTTGGGTATATAGGGAGATGGGGAGGAGCTGGAGGGAAAAAAAATCATGACCAAAATATGTTATATAAAAACATTTTTAAATAAAATTTTTAAACATTAATAATAAAAATAGAATCACTGTCTTCACTATCAAATAAACTAGGACAACAAATATTACCAGAATAAAGATGAACACTTTATAATGATAGAAAGACCAATTAATCAAGAAGTTGTGTGTTCAGCCAGAATACAGCAAATACATAGGCGAATGCCAGCAGCAAACCACTGAACTGAGAACGGGACCCCCTTGAAGGAATCAGAGAAAGAACTGGAAGAGCTTGAAGGGGCTCGAGACCCCATATGAACAACAATGCCAAGCAACCAGAGCTTCCAGGGACTAAGCCACTACCCAAGACTATACATGGACTGACCTTGGACTCTGACCTCATAGGTAGCAATGAATATCCTAGTAAGAGCACCAGTGGAAGGGGAAGCCCTGGGTCCTGCTAAGACTGAACCCCAGTGAACGGATTGTTGGGGGGGGTGGTAATGGGGGGAAGATGGGGAGGGGAACACCCATATAGAAGGGGAGATGGAGGGGTTAGGGGGATGTTGGCCCGGAAACCGGGAAAGGTAATTACAATTGAAATGTAAATAAGAAATAAATACCCAATTTAATAAAGATGGAGGAAAAAAAGTTGTGTGTTGACCAAGCTGAAGGGTCCAAGTGAGGATGCCTCAGTTCCACTTGGGAAGGAGAAGAAAGCAACCACAAGGGAGGGTTGGGGAGAAAGGAACAGTGGAGGGAAAGGGGATGGGGATTGGGGAGAGGGGAACATGATCTGGTATTGGGGCAGGGAAAGACTGAAGCCCTGAGGGCCAGCAGAATGAATAAAAACAGGCGACCTCAGGAGGAAGGAGGTTGGGAGTACCCTTTAGAATGTACCAGAGACCTGGGAAGTGAGAGATTCTCAGGACTCAGAGTGGGGGTGGGCTTAGATGAAGGCCCTACAGTAGGGAGAGGGAACTTGTTGAGTCCACCTCCAGCAGAAAAACAGGGCATCAAGTGAGGGATGGGGTTGTTATCCCACACTCAAAACTCTGACCCATAATTCTTCCTGTCTGGAAGAAATGCAGGGATGGAAATGGAGAAGAGCCAGTAAAATGGAGAGGAAAAGAAGGTCCAGCGACAGGCTCAAGGGGAGGCCCCAAGACCTGACACCATTACTGTGGCCATGGGGCATTCACAAAAAGGGACCTACCATGACTGGTCTCCAAAAGACCAAAGAAGCAGCTGAAAGAGTCAGATGCAGATATGTGCACCTAACCAATGAACAGAAGCTGCTGATCCCTCTGGTTGAACTAGGGAAAAGCTGGGGGAAGCTAAGGAGGAGGGCAATCCTGTAGAAGGACCAGCAGTCTCAATTAACCTGGATCCCAGAGATCCCTTAGACACTGGATCACCAACCAGGCAGCATACACCAGCTGAGATGAGGCCCCCAACACATATACAGCAGAGGACTGCCAGGTCTGGGTTCAGTCAGAGAAGATGCACCTAACCCTCAAGAGACTGGAGACCCCAGGAAGTTTAGAGGTCTGGTGGGGTGGGTGGGTTGGGGACATCCTTGTGGAGGGATGTATGGGGGAGTGTGGGGAGGGGAGTAGGGGAGGAGGTATGAGTAGACTGGGAGGGAATAAAATCTGAGTGGGAGAGAGAGAGAGAGAGAGAGAGAGAGAGAGAGAGAGAGAGAGAGAGAGAGAGAGAGAGAGGAGCATGTGCAAAGAAAGACAGAAGTTGTGTGTTATAATAATCATAGTCAAATACCTACTGAATTCAAAAAACATGAGGCAACACCTAACAGAACTAGAAAGAAACTCACAGCTGAAATGCAAGGTGAGACAAGAGCACAAACAACTCAGGCCGCGCCCTGAGCAGCCTGCGAGGCAGCCTCACCTGTGGACACTATCCACCATCACCAAAGAGCAGCAGAATATATACATTATTGTTAAGGGTGTGTGAAGTATTCACCAAGATAGAAAATATGCTTCATCACAAAACAAGTCTTAATATAGTTAAAGGTATGCAAGTTCTTTCATAAAATGTTACTTGCCATAACCAAATTTAATTAGAAAATTCTCAAATATTTGGAGATTAAACAACATGTCTCCAAAATGTCACACTAATACCCATGGATCAAAAAATTACTCCACAATAAAAACCTTAAGACACTTTGAACTGCTAGGCATGATGGCATTGTAATCCCAGAATTCAGGAAATGGAAGCAGAAGGATTACAATTTCAAGGCCAGACTCAGTTACACAGGGAAATCTGCATTATTATTTTTTTTTCTTTTTTTCGGAGCTGGGGACCGAACCCAGGGCCTTGTGGTTGCTAGGCAAGCACTCTACCACTGAGCTAAATCCCCAACCCTATTATTTTTTAAAAATAAAATTACAAGGCTGGGAATGTAGCTCAGTGCTAGAATATTTTCCAGCATGTGCAAAGTCCAAGGTTCAACCTACAGCACTGAGTAAGAGTGAACATTAGATAGCTAAAAGTACCAAGAGAGACTTCCTAATTTTAACTTCATAACTTTAAATGTCTGCAATTAGAAAACAAGATAATTAAACAATTAAAATTTTAAGTTGGAATAATCAGCAGCTAGAAAGAGAAAATAAATCCAAAATAACTGGTACAGAGAAATAAATAAAGCAACATCAAAACAGCAATGGAGGGGGAAGAACACACAGGAAATCAAAGAAGCCTAGTTCTCTGAAAAGGCTGGAAAAATGGAAACTACTCTAACCAAACTGATCAGGAAAAAAGAAAAGGCCTGAATTCCCACTGCCAAGAATGAAAATGAACATAACAGATATCCCTCAAGTGCAGATCATCATTAGGGGCTATCTTGAAAGTTTATAATCTAATACATTAAAAAATACAGAATAAATGAACATTTCTAGACAAATATGACTTCTTAAAATTGAACCAAGAAGATATAAGAAAAACCTAAGCAAATCAAAACACACAGTGAGATTTAAATAATAATTAAAAAGCCTCTCCAGCATTGAACAACAATAAAATGTCCAACGCTAGACAGACTCACTGCTGAATTTTATCAACTACTCAAAGAAGACTGGTTATTCAGAATGAGGTCAAAGTAATGCTTCAATCCAATATGCTGTCAAGGGGTAAAGAACAGTGGGCAACACACACTGCGGTAACAGTCAGGCACAGCTGGCACGGAACTCAACAACATGCCACGGCCAATGGAGATGTATCCTGAAGACACAAGCATGCTTCTCATACACCACCAATCAACAGCCCAGCAGTTGATTGACCCCAACAGTCAGGGATAAAAATCAGGATCATCTAGTTAAATGGAGAAAAGGCTTTTGGGGAAATTCAACATCCCTCATAAAAGATCTGAAAAGACTAAGCACAAAAGGATTGTGCCTGAACACCAGAGAGGCTGTGGAGCTATCATGACCCTGACTAAACTGAAAACATGTCCCCTAGAGAAGCAATACAGCAGGGAGAGGGGCACAAACAGGGAAAGGAAGAAGTTAAATTACCCATGCTTGTAGATGATGTGATCGCACCCTGAGAAAAAAACCCAAAGATTCTCCCTGAATACTTTCACATCTCATAAGCAAATCCAGCGAAATAGGGCAAAATCAACAGAGTAAACCCAACAGCTTGTCTGTGAACCGATGAACTCCCTAAGAAACGATCAGAAGCAGATCCCATGACAACAGTCTTGGGAAGAAACACTCTGTGTCCTCATTTGCATTTCTGTGGCTGTGACAAAATACTGACCAAAACTCACCTAGGGGAGGAAAAGCTTATGTCATAGGAATCCCAGATAACAGTCCATCTTGAGGGAAATTGAGGCAGAAACTCAAGTAAGGAACCTGGAGACAGGAACTGAAGTAGAGAACTTCAGGAATGCTCACTGGCTTGCTTCCTCAGCTACCTTTCTTATCCAACCCAGGACGACCTGCCCACCTGCCGGGATGGCACTGCGCACTCCCCCGGTCATTAATCAAGGATGACCACAAGCTTCTATTGAGGCTTCCTCTTCCTAGTGACACTAGTTTGTGTCAAGCTGGCGAAAACTAACACAATCTCAATGGAAACAGTGCAACTTTTCAGAAATTGATAAATTCTAAATTAGAAGTGGAAATGTAAGAAATCTATAGTAGCAAAAAGGAACTGAAATGAAACAAGGAAACTGAATAACCTCTACTCTATGTTAAGATGTTTAAGAGCTGCACTAATGTAGACACTGTGTTACTGGTATCAGTTTTAATGTCTGAAAATTCAGGACCAACACA
Source organism: Rattus rattus (assembly GCF_011064425.1). Classification (NCBI taxonomy): domain Eukaryota; kingdom Metazoa; phylum Chordata; class Mammalia; order Rodentia; family Muridae; genus Rattus; species Rattus rattus. Next base: position 82,898,356 of record NC_046158.1, on the reverse strand, counting down.
AGAGTGCCCAGAAATAGACCCATTCACTAAAGACTGTCTCAGTTACAGAGGAAGAAAGAACAGTGTCTTCTTTTTCTTTTTCTTTCTTGTGTGTGTGTGTGTGTGTGTGTGTGAGAGAGAGAGAGAGAGAGAGAGAGAGAGAGAGAGAGAGAGAGAGAGAGAGAGAGACTCTCTATTCATAGTCTCATAGTCCTGGCTGTCCTGACACCTTCCCTGAAGACCAGGCTGACCTCAAAGTCACAGAGATCTGCCTGCCTCTGCCTCCTGAGTGCTGGGACTAAAGGTGTGCCCCACAATACTGGGCAAGAAAGGGTTCTCAACAAATGTGGTCCTGGGGCAATTAAAAATCCATATTCAAGAGACTCTTGAGCCTTATGTTAATCTCCATAGGAAAAAGCAAATAAAAACGTATAACAAAGGGGCTGAAAGGTGGCTCAGTGGTTAGGAGCACTGACTGCTCTTCCAGTGATCCTGAGTTCAATTCCCAGCAACCACATGGCAGCTCACAGACATCTGTATTGAGATCTGATGCCCTGATACATGCAGGCAGAAAGCTGTATGATGTATACATAATAAATAAATATTTAAAAATGTAGAACAGACAATATGGCTGTACTAACTTGTTAAAATCTGAGCATCTTATAAAATGGAAAAAATCACCAGCAACAGTCCTAATCTAGCAGTTAATACCCCAAAACATATTTAAATTTTACCTGAAACTTCTTACATTCCTCATTTTTATTCTGTTCATATAATTTGTTGTAATGTTCTTGCAACTTAACATGGGTCTCCTTAAGGGATGACAACTCACTTTTAATCCTATTCATTTCTCCACTAAGTTCTTCAACCTAGAATAAAGTTAAGCCAAAATGAGCAAGTATAGAATTTTACCTGAATTGTTTATAAAATAGTAAAAATAACAACAAAGTTAACTACTCTTATTAAGAAATAACATTGTAAACAGTAACAAGTATTTAACAAACACGATGGTATAATTAAACTTTTTGAAAAATGTGAGGCTTAGAAAGATTAAGTAACTTACCCAACTCAGTGCAGGTTGAAAAGAGCGGTCAAGATAGAAATACAAAATAAACCTAGGACCTGGGCTGCTAAATACCTCCTCACAAGTAAGACTAACTGCTGCTCCACCTCTGTCTACGCCTGCAGCCTAGCTGAGCCAGCTGGAGGTGTGGACCACTCAGCTACACGGACGCTGGCAGCTCACATCTGCATCTGGGAACTGGGCGTCCACTGCCTGTGCAGCCCACAATCGCTTTCTTTGGGGATCTTTTTCCATAGAAAGCTCAAATGTGATACCAAACAGACACATAGACTATATAGATCTGGTCTCCATTTAAGAAAATCCTTACAAAACCAAAGTGGCTTTTTCTTACTCAACTATATTCTGTTTAGGACTATAAAATTATTATAGTTTATGATTGCAGAATCTTAAAATCCTATGATAAAACCATTTTATTTAAACTTGTAAATTACAAGCTCACCAATAAAACTGCTTTTCTTTTTTCTAAGAAAAAATGTGTTATTTAGGTGTTTACGTGTGTGTGCTCATGGAGGCAAGAATTGGGCATCAGAAACCCTGGAGTCGCAGGCGGTTGTTAGCTTCTCAGTGTGGGTGCTGGGAGCCATACCTGGTCCCCTGCAAGAGGACTCGTAAGGGATGTGTCATCTCTCCATCCACATTTTCTCTAACCTTAGTCACCCCACCTTGGAAGTTGGTCATTGCTGTCTTCTCAGAAGAGCAAATGGACATTAGTTTGCCTCCCTTAGCTGCTCCTTCTGCACCATGCTTGTTCTATTTGGTTTGCAGCTGTTTTCTACGCCCAGCTTTAACCCTCAGAGCACCGCTTCCACAGCCTCCTAAAGATTGTGTGAGAAGGGAGGCAGTGGCAGGTGGGGCAGAGCAACTGAGGTCACTGTACTTGCTGCTTGATGATCTATTTTCCTGGTGGATATTACTAACCAATGTTTAGTATATAAATATGGAATATTTTTCTTTAGATTTGAATAATGTATATCAAAACCATCAATGACCAGGTTGACCTCTTAAAAATATGAATTAGGAAAACTTAATAGCTACAAATAAATTGAGTTTTCTACATCAGAAATCAAATAAAATCTACAGAAAATGTTTAAAACTTTTATTCAAATATATATTAGTACAATAAAGGAAATTATATAATTAGTACAGTAGTAATCTAAATTAGAATATATTTTTAAAATATAGTTTCATAAACCCATAGAGACTTTCTAGTGTGTTAATTCTTTTCTTAAAGAGTGATTAAAGCCAAGTTTTCTACATGTCATAGCTTGAGACACAGCTGTTTTAATTCCTTTCTAAGACACTGAAAAGCCAATAATGAAAATTGATACTAAGAAAAGGCACTGTAGTGATCCATCACTCTTTGACGTGAAATTTTGCTTTGCAACTTGAATTTACATCATTTTCCACAATTGTTTTACACATTTTATTAAAATTAGCATTAATGTAAAAGAAGTAAATGTGACTTAAAGGAAGTAGCTGTTTATAGTATATAATCTCATAGTTGGTACAGCAGAAATGAACGCCTGCACACATGGTCTAACATGGCCCTGACACGGCTCAAAACTCTCCTTAGCTCTGCTCACCTACCATGGCCTACATAGAATTCTAACTCACTAAGACACGCCGAATCGTTTTATTAAAATGCAAATTGATTTCTTTGTCACATAATAGTTGTCTTATAGCATCACATTTGCTTTATATGTATATATAAAACACATACATATATAGTCTTCATGCATGAGAGGGAATTTTATTAAATTTAGCTTTTAAAAATACACTCACTTTGGGGGAAATATGATTGCAAGAAGAAAATGTGTCTGACTTATCAATTTTGTAGTATTTTCGTAGCATTCAATAGCTATTTTAAATGTCTGTACATATTTAAAATACTTAAATACTTTAAAATTTAATAAACCTACTTGTTTCTTCCAAGTTCCTAGTGCTCTCTCATGCTCCTTCTCAAGATTAAGGAACTTTCCTTCATTTTCTTTTACCTTCTCCCTTTGCAGCTCATTATCTCTTTCAAGGGTCTGCAATAAAATTAATTATCCAAAAAATAATCAATACCACATTAATGAATTTGATGTTTTTTATGTTGCTCAGACCTTTACGTGGAGCATGCTGAAAGTGCCATACAGATCAGTGATAATGTGCTACCTCAACAATCGTTTTCATAAATTAACAGAAAGGTGCTTAGAGTTTAGCTAACAAGAAATAGGGGGAGGCTATGATGAAGAAATGGCTATAAAAGGGCATAAAAACATTGCCATTACTCAGTCTCACTGCATAAGTTTTAATGCACTAAGAAAGCAATGTGAAGTACAGCCCTGAGAGGCATGGGCTGCACCACTGCAGCCTACCCTTCTAAAGATTTTAACTATCCAGGCCGTTCCCTCTGTTTATCTATAAGTTAACTGGCTAGAAAACCTTTAAAAAATTCTGATTTCAAATTAATACTTTTCAGTCTAACTTATTTAACACATCATTTAGTTACTTCATTGAATTAATGTTGTAGAATCACTCTATCCCATTCTTTCAAAAACACTTTTTTAAGAATAATGAATAATGCCAAGTATTTTCTACGACTAGGATTTGGAACTGTGAATTACTATAATTGATTTTATTAGGTTTCTTTTCTATCTACTTGTATTTCTAACTGAAAAGAGGTATCCATATATCTAATACATCTAGAAGTTTAATCTAATTCATTTGTTTATTATTTAATTCATTTGTAAAGTCAGGTACACTTGGTAAAAATTCCCAGTCACACAAAACAATATAAAGGGAAAGGTGGAAGCGACCTCTGAGTTCTCCTTCCCAGAGTTAGCACCTTACGTGTTTCTGTAATTAGATTACTCACTGCAGAAAAGCACACAAAACGTCTTTCACAAACATCTGAAAACTTTATCACCATACTTAACTGTTCTGTAATTTGCATTTTTAAAAGGCGAACTATCTCTTGTTTACTTCCCATACTATTACTAAATTATAATATTAATATAAATTCATCTCATTTAAAAGTCTTAGGAACATTCCTCCAAAGAGTTCTCAATTCTATCTAGAATATCAGTCGCGATCAGGTATGTTCAGGGTGGTGTGGCCATAGACACATCTAGAATATCAATGTGTAAATGTATCTGAGAAACTCAGGCAACACATCTGAAAGAAGCATTTCGTAACTTATGATAAGAACATTCTTCTGCGTCTTAGCAGAAGTTACGCAGTTTGAAATATCTAAATGAATATCCTTTTTGATTGCTCTATTTCAGGACAATGCGAACACTTTCACATAATATCCTTAATCCATAGTTATATATATAAAATAACCAGGCAGTTTCAGCCTCATCTTTCTCTCAAATTCCAACCATATACCTCAAAGAGGAGAGAACCAAATCCTATGGGGTGGAAAGAGGAATCTGGGGTTGCAATAGATCCTTACACAGATGTTGTCATCTGGATCTTTCAACTGCATATTCCACTACAAAAGACACAGGATACTACAGTTCCTGACACAGGATACCACAGTTCCTGACACAGGTACCACAGTTCCTGACACAGGATACCACAGTTCCTGACACAGGATACCACAGTTCCTGACACAGGGTACCACAGTTCCTGACACAGGGTACCACAGTTCCTGACACAGGGTACCACAGTTCCTGACACAGGGTACCACAGTTCCTGACACAGGGTACCACAGTTCCTGACACAGGGTACCACAGTTCCTGACACAGGGTACCACAGTTCCTGACACAGGGTACCACAGTTCCTGACACAGGATACCACAGTTCCTGACACAGGGTACCACAGTTCCTGACACAGGATACCACAGTTCCTGACACAGGGTACCACAGTTCCTGACACAGGGTACCACAGTTCCTGACACAGGATACCACAGTTCCTGACACAGGATACCACAGCTCCTGACACAGGATACCACAGTTCCTGACACAGGATACCACAGTTCCTGACACAGGATACCACAGTTCCTGACACAGGATACCACAGTTCCTGACACAGGGTACCACAGTTCCTGACACAGGGTACCACAGTTCCTGACACAGGATACCACAGTTCCTGACACAGGGTACCACAGTTCCTGACACAGGATACCACAGTTCCTGACACAGGGTACCACAGTTCCTGACACAGGATACCACAGTTCCTGACACAGGATACCACAGTTCCTGACACAGGATACCACAGTTCCTGACACAGGGTACCACAGTTCCTGACACAGGATACCACAGTTCCTGACACAGGGTACCACAGTTCCTGACACAGGATACCACAGTTCCTGACACAGGGTACTACAGTTCCTGACCACTTCTGGGTACAGTGTTGTTTGCTCAGTGGTGTGGAGATACAACCCAGCGTCTCACTATCTTAGGCTTTTGATTTCTGTGAGAAAACACCATCACCAAAACCAACTTGGGGAGGAAATGGTTTATTTTAAAGTTCCTTATCACAACTCATCATCCATGAAGTCAGAGCAGGAGCTCAAACAGGCAGGAACCTGGAGGAGGCAGGAACGGATGCAGAGCCAATGAAGAAGTGCTGCTTGCTTGCTCCCCATGGCTTGCTCAGCCAGCTTTCTCTAGCATCCAGAACACACAGTTGAGGGGGTGGTCCTGTCCACAGTGAGCTGGGCTCTTCCACATCAATTGATTAAGAAAACGCACCACAGGCTTGCCCACAGGCCAATCTAGTGGAGGCAAGTTCTCATCCAATATGGCTCCAGCATGCATCAATCTGACATAAAACTTACAATGCTTTGCAAGGCCACTACCACCCAATTACATCGCAGGCCTCATTTCCACAACTTTGATTAGTTTTCTATTTCCTGTTTCTGTTCATTGTCCATCTTGTTCACTTTTAAAGCTTAGCCTTTTATGTTTTTTTCACCATTCCCATGATCTTGTGGATTTATTGCCATTTTACAACAGTTTCAAACGGTGGCAGAAATGAATGTCAGTTAAATTAATCATCATTAACTGGAAGTCATAACCAGGTAGTCTCTAACTTGGGAAGAGCCCAAGTTTATTCATGCTGCACAATTCATTCATTTAATAACTCTTAACAAAGTCCTACTGCATGCTTGACACAATCTCCTGGACTTATCATATTCCTTCAGTTACACTGTTACTGTCTTCATGGAGTTTACACTTTATCAAGAATATAAATTTGTACATAATATAAACACACATGAAAATGTGTTATTATTTCCAACAAAACTGAAAACACTGTAAAAAATGGATATTGTCAGAGGTCAAACAAATCATTTGCTAAATTGTTTAATCTTCAAAAACCAGTAAATTGTCCTAGTTACTACAGTAATAATATGATAACAACAGAGCAAAGTATAAAGATTACTATATGACTATAGGGACATAACTAAATTTACAACTAGAATTTAGGTATTTATGTTCTTTCTAAATTCACTTCTAAAAGTGTAAGACGGATGACAGCATAAGTGCAGCGCCCTAAAAACCCCCAGCCGTTATCAAGAGCAATGATCCCTTTAGTGCAGGTAGAATCAGGATGCTCCTCAAGAAAACACTTGCCATATCTAAGCAGTATTATCCTCAGCAACAGCTCAGCACTAATATTTTGTTATGCTATATATCAGTGGTTCTTAGACATCAGTCTGCAGCTAAGCACTGATCCATGACAAACTTCTTACTAGTCGACAGCCAAATGTCATTACATGACTTTCCTTATAATAATCTGTCCTTTATCCTGAGATTACATCTTTAAAATACATATATATTTTTTTTGGTTCTTTTTTTTTTTTTTTTTCGGAGCTGGGGATTGAATCCAGGGCCTTGCGCTTCCTAGGCAAGCGCTCTACCACTGAGCTAAATCCCCAACCCCTAAAATACATATATTTTTAATGTTCTGCTTTATAAAATGATGGTGGTGATAGATGATAATGTTTTCTTTTTTAATGTGTTACTTAACAAACTTTGTACTATATTAATAAAAAATCGAGCATCTTAACTTTTAAAATTAAATGATAGAACAAAATACTTAAATGCAACTAAACAGAGAAAAGCATATTAGATAAAAATTTACATAAAATAAATATTAACTATAAATTACCTGATTCTTTTCTCTCAGCACCTTCAATTCTGCCCTGACTTCACCATTAGCTTGAGTCTCTTGCTGAAGCAATTGCTGCATATGTTGAAAAGAAATGATGATGTCCTTCAAAACACAAAATAGATCCTGTTTCAAAGTTCGTTCCTCAAATGCATTTCTGGTTTTAAGCTACTTATGTCTTAATTTTCATACTATATATTAAACTAATAGCACTTCTATAATTTACTATCTAAAATGATTAGTGTTACACAAATTTCTATCAAGTATTATTTCTAAAAGTCCCTTAATTTGTAAATTAAATTTTTGAAATGGGTCACAGATTCTAAGACATTACTGAACAAGGTAAAATATTCAGAACTGAAATAAACTTGTTGCCTTACTCACCCACAGGTGAGGAATATATACTAGTAAAATGTTGCATGAACTACAATATTATAAAATGACTCTGTAAACCAGGCTGTCACCAATCAAATGGAGGTAAAGCAAGAAAAAAATACAGAACAGGGGCAGAGGGGCCAGGAGGCAGCCCGGAAGTTTAGAGCATTGTTGCTATTGCAGAGGACCAAGGTTTGGCTCTCAGCACTCACTCACATGACAGCTCACAACCATCTGTAACTTCAGTCCAGCAGCTCCAACGCCGCCTTTTGGCTTCCATAGGCACCAGGCACAAACATAGTGCATATGATATATATGCAGACAAAACATTCATATACATAAGATAAATCTATTTTAAAAATAACCGTATTTTCCCCAAACTATTCTTTAAATATGAAAAAAGAAAAAAGAAAAAAGAAACTGAGGTAGGAAATATGTGGCTGATGATGCCTATAATCTCAGCACATGAGAGGCTGAGACAGGAGGATTGCCAATGAATTTGAGGCCATCATGGGTTTCATAGTCAATTGCAAGCCATTCTATGCGGAGACCATGACAAGAAAAAATGGCCCAGCAATCAAGAGTGCTCACTACACAATCATGAGGACCAGACTTGCACCCCAGCATCTACTTAACAGGCCAGACATGTTGCAAGCATCTGTAACTCTGAGGGACTGAAGGGTTCTGGCCTCTTTGTATAGAGATATGTGAGTGTACATGTGAGCGCACACATACAAATGCACATACTAAGACATAAACGCACACACATAAATGTAAAGGCACACACTAAACCCAGGAGGCAGAGGCAGTTGGGACCCTGTGACTTCAAGGTCAAGAATGATCTAATAGCTAATTCCAAGGAAACCTGGGCTACATAGTGAAACTTTGTCTCAAATAAAGAAATAAAATCTTTTTAAATAACAAAACAGAAGTTTAATTCAACTGGCTAGGAATACATAAACATTTCCACTCAGTATATGTTAACTGAATGCCTACTCCACACAGAGGCAAATATCAGTCCACATCTACTTCCTACTACTGTTTTTTAAAATAGTAACTGATTTCCAAAGTATGTGATGACTGGCTTACCTGCTTTTCTTCTTGAATGTGGGTAATCTCTTCATTAATTTTTCTATTTAATTCCAATTCCTTAAAATTGAAATATATTTTAAAGTTATAATGTAAAATTCAGTAAATTCTATATTCAATTCAGTAGCTATGTTTATGTTGAGACATTGGCTCCAGTGAATTAAAGAGTCCAATGTATGCTAGTACAGAACATAAATGTTAAAACTATAAAACTTCTTCTCTTAAAAGTTATTCAGAGACACTACTGTGCCATAAAATTACCTGAAGCTACATTTGAGTGGGATTAAAATTGTTATGACCAAATTTTGTACTAGGTATTTGCTAATGACAAAGAAATCTAATAATTTAAAAAATATTGATATATTATTTTTATTGTATTAACTTGCAAACAAAAAATATTTTATGCAATTATCCTGAGGTTTTCATACATTTAATAAGGTTTTAATTTTATAAGTGAATAAATTTAATCAAATACCACGTTGAGTCTTTCTTGAAGCTCTTCATATTTTTGTTCTTTAATTATTAGATCTATACTCTCTCCCTCCATCTTATGCTGACATGTGACCTTGGACTTAATTAGCTCTGAAGCTGCTTTCTTTAGTTCCTTAACATAAGAAACAAAACGCAAATTCAGTATACATATTTCAATAAAGCAAGGCATTTTCATGATCATTTCCAAATCTTTATAATTTGTTTAGCAGTAGGATACACACACACACACACACACATACACACACACACACACACATATCCATTATTAAAGTTCTTCTTTGCAGATTCCATACATTTATTTGGAACAGTATTGTGATATCTCACACACACCATCTCTTACAACTATCGCCCTCCTCCTTCTCAAAAGTCTCTTCTTCACGCTCACATGTGTCTTGTCTTTTGACATATGACTCTAACTTATCAGTCTATGTATTCATGGGCTTGGCACTTTGCACTGGAGCCTAGCGGCCTCACTTGTGGTACACAAATAAAGATAATGACTGTCTCTTTCCCAGACTCCACCAGCAGCCAATACTTAAGGCAGGATGGAGTATGATACAAGTCCCTTCCTGATCCAAGACTGCAGAGCAGGATTGGTCTTTCACAGACCCAGTACAGACAACTACAGCTGCTAAGATCATGACTGCAATGGCTAGGTCATGCCCAGCAGATCCCATTTTGCAACCCTTCCCCCTTATCTTCTAGCTCCTACTTCTTTCACTTCCTCATCCACAATGTTTCCTTGGCCTTAAAGGATAGAGTATAAATATCCTGCACAAGGCTGAGCCCTCAACCATCACTTACTCTCAGCGGATGGAGCAGTGTGAGTCTGTATAGTCAATGGCAGCTCACTGCAAAGTGACCCTTCTAACCTATGGACTGAGCTCTTGGCAGAAAAGACCTCATGGTGGAGTACTCAACATAATTTTACTGATCTATCAAGGTCCTTTATGGAAAGAAGTTTTTAAAAGACAGAAGCTAAAAAATAATTGTGTCCATGAGATGACACCAACAACAAATGTTGGCAAGTGCTGCCAGTTGGGGAGGAGGCCAAGAATGTGGTATCTAGGAAGCTCAAAAGAAACAGGGATTCCACCAAAACTGGATGCCGCCACTCTACACAGCTTCATATAGTTCTGTGTAAATCCCCATTCAAAATCCAGGAGAATTAGTCTTAGGTTCAAATACCATTTTTGGGTAAGCACATTGCATAAAGGACTGTTAACCGTGTGGATCTAGCAGTAGGCAGTTTACTGTCTGGCTAACAAGAACTCTCAGCGTGTTTTAAAGAAGGTAAACAGCTGGAGAGAGCTCAGTTGTGAAGAGCACTCGCTGCTCATGCAAAGGACCCAGGTGCAATCTAATGCCCTTCTGGCATCTTACAAATATCCCTAACTCTGGTTCCAGAGGGGGGTGGTGTCTAAGAGCCTATTCTGACCTCTTCCGGTACCAGGCATGCACATGCACCTGCAGGGAAAACACCTGTATACACACACATAAAATAAATAAATTAAATAACAAAACAAAAGTTGAATGACAAAAGCAAGACCTGAATTAGGGAAATGTGTGAAATGGGTGCATACCCTTCATTTGACCGTTCTTACTTCCATGCTCTTCCCACACTGCTCTCTGTCCTATATCACTGACCTCTGTGAGAACAGGAAATCCAGTGTTCTTTGGACCCCAGTAGGGTTAGATCTGTGGGAGACACCTGTGTAGTAGCGACCTCCCTATAGATCACAATCTAGTGACAGCCCTCCATCTTCAGGAACTCACAGCTCAACCTTCTGTGCTGTAGCTACAGCTCTCTCCGAATCTCACTGTGAAATGGAAACTTCTGGTTTCTTTGGAAAGTCAATTACATCGGATGGTGTTTTGCTGGGGCAAACGTGAAGGAGTATTTTCTTGAGGTGGACACAAGTGAAAGGACATTTTGCAAAAGCAAAATGAAAAGCATGTGAAGAAATGTTGCATTGAAGTGGACACAGGTGAAAGGATATTTCACTAAGGCAAACTCGTGAAGGAACCTTTTTGGTGAAGCACAGGTAAAAGAATGTTTTTACTAAAGCAAGCACCTGAAAGGACGCATAATGAAGGATTTCACTAATGACATGCATACACTGCATAGTTGAGCCCCATTTATCATGACCCAAGAGAGAAAAATGCACCAAAAAAACTTTTAGTGGTGTGCTGATGGCTTCATGGACTCGGGCCGATTGGCAGAGTGATATCAGCTGATATAGACTCACATGGAGTTTTACTAAGACAGACTGAGGCAAGACCTGTGGAGGACATGTGATGTTCGGAAGGGAATGTAAATAGGACTGAACTGACTGTAAGAGGGGCTTGCTTGCATAGTAAGCTCTGCAAAGCTTCTTGGTCTCAAGTCTTCTCTGATCTTCACTTCCTTGAAAGAGGCACAGTGAGAACTTCTCCTGGTGTCCTTAGTGATACTAATCCTTCTGCTGACTCATGCTGATTCAGCCGAGGCCTGGCTGTTCCAAGCTAGGTCATGCCACCACTGCTGCTCTCCTGACACTGCTGGACTGGATTGCTGGTGTATCTGTGAAGTGGACTGTGTATTTGTGAGTGGACTGAGCTGCCGCTGGTGAATCCTGTGAACTGAACTTCTGATTTCCTAACAATACAGATGGGATTTACTCCAAAGAACCTTTTCTAAACGGGCCCACTTCTCTTGAACCCTAATAACCTTTCTTTTCCATTACCTCTGGTGGGTGGTGGGCTAGAAGGGAGGTTAAAGTGTTTAAGAACCATTATTAAAAAGTAGGCTTTGAAAAATTAAAGCTTACACCTCTGCTTCAGTCCCTGTCCCTTCAGTTGTGACTGTAGTTGGCATTTTCCCCTCTACATCTGTAGGATGCTTCACCACCCATTGTTTTCTTAACTCTGTCACCAATTATGTAAACATCCTCCCCATTACACTTTTCCATTACCACTTCTGCTGTGTCTTCTGTTTCTCCTCCAACTCCATTTAATACAATTGTGTAAAAAAAATTAAGACATCTTAAGTACAGGAGAGGTACAGGAAAGAAGGAGGAGAACTACTACATTGAACATTCTTTCCATCTATCGAGTACTTACTATGTATCAAGTGCCAACAGCTTCTATCTTAAGCTTGTAGATTAAAGAGTTTGTTTAAAAGAGTGGAGGAACTCTAGAGAAAAGAACACTAGCTAGCTGGCTATCCTGTATCAACCAGAGCATGAGATGATGACTGTGAGGCAGGTCAGAAACGCAGGGGTATATCGGGACTATGGGAACAGAAAGAAGGCCCTCATCCAGGATTCTGACTGAAGCCTCTCGTCAGTTGAAATCAAGAATTTCTACATGATTAATAATGTTTGTTTAAGGCTTTTCTCCTTCCCCAGCTATAAGCCTTACAGTCTTACAAGAATTTCACTAGAAACCCCACTTGCATGTCCTAAGCTTTTGTGTAACCATTAGAGCCCCTAGGTTTTCTCTACCAGATAGAATCCATCCAAGTCACCATTTTCGGACAAGTGAATTCCTTCTCTGTTTCAGGTATGGAGAAAATGGGAGAGTGCAAACTCTAGTATGTGACCAGCTAGATTAGATGTTATAATAAACTTGCAAGCAGTTTAAAACAAATAGCAGAAGAAGAGGTGTGGCAGTTCAGTCCTTTGGAGGCTGAGGTAAGATGACAGCTTAAGCCTGGGGATCCAAAGCTAGCCTGGGAAATAAAACAAAATCCCAAGGAAGCTGAGGGAGGAAGGGAAGGAGGGAGAAAGGGAGGAAGAGGAAGAAGATGAAGGAAGAGAGGACAGAAAAGAAATCGAGGGGACTGAAGGGTGCATTGAAAGCCTGAGCCTGGGGCAAGTGAGGTGAAAACAGAGGCATGGAATTATCCATAGAGCTGCCACTAACGCAAGGACACAAATCCACTGAGAGGAAAGCTGGGAAAAGAGGAAGAACAGGGACTGTCCAGTTTTGAAAGACTGGAGGGAGGCATCGTCAGTGAGGCAGAATAATCTTCTGTAGAGTTTGAAAAGACCTCGAACTAGGTCACTGTACACGGCGCCATGAAATTGACTGAGTAGCCTTCTACACTTGCTCATTGCTTCCTTCATGTTTACACTTCACATCTTAAGCCACCAAACAACAAGGACACTGTGTCACACAAAGGGAACAGTAAAGCAGGTTCTAGCATTTATTGATTTGGGCGCTCATTGTATATTACCAATAACTAGTCATGTCCATCTGGGGTGTTATTCTTCTCTGAACTTGTAACAAGAGGCCAATTTCAATAGTATTTAATAACTATCTCAACCAGGGATATTGTCTGTCGTTTCCTAAGACCATCTCACTATATATATAGCACAGGCTGGTTTTAAGTTCACAGTCTTCCTGCCTCCCAAATGCTGGGATTGTAGGAAAGCACCATCACTAGCTCTTGGTACTCCTTATAAAAGTTTGCTCCAACTGCCTCTTGCTTACCAAAACTGGACCACATGCTCGCACTTGAACCTCACAGTAGAGCAAGGAAAGAGTGACAGTGATGGATTTAGACTGATCATGTGTAGTACAATGACTGCTGACATGACCAAATCCATGACCAGAGATTGTTAAACACTGTAAAGGTTACAGTTTGTCCTGACTATGAAAGTCATGCACAATACAGTGAGGGAAAGTGGAGAATGCTTTTTACAAATTGTTTGATACTGAATTATCTATCCCTTTTTCAGGTCTTAGTCCCTTTTCCCACAAAAAGTTGTTAGATCCAATTAACAGCTTTCAAATTGTGTTCTGAAGCCTTAGCAGTGTTGTGCCGAGCTTCTGTTAAAAACTGGAGCTAACAGGAATGGCTCAAGAGTTTTTCCAAGTCTCCCATCATGTCTACCAGCTCTAGACTCACTTGTTTCCATACTTATCATAAAAAATTCCATGGCTTTAAAAAAAAAAAAAAAAAAAAGGATGAGGGGCTGGAGAGATGGCTCAGCAGTTAAAAGCACCAACTGCTCTTCCAGAGGTTCTGAGTTCAATTCCCAGCAACCACATAGTGGCTCACAACCATCTTTAACGGGATCTGATGCCCTCTTCTGGTGTGTCTGAAGGCAGCGACAGTGTACTCACATACATAAAATAAAATAAATAAATCTTTATTTATCTGAAACCTAGGTTAGATGATCCTGTGGTTTTATGAGATTTAGAAATGATCTGTACTAGATAATTTGCATAGAGTTAGCCATCGTAGAAAACTTGAAGGAAGGTCAAACAACTGAGAAGTTTGACAGAATTTCAAACTTTCCTATTGGGAAAGCACTCAGAAACAAACGAGGCTGCTCAGCCATTGTGTAGGCCTGTACAGCTCACCTGAAGCTATGATGCAGAACTATGTTAGTCTGATTGCAGCTTAACTTCATGTGTAAACTGCAGTGCTTCCATTCAGCGATACAGCATGTTAAATTTTCTAGGTGACTGTGTATACTTATTACAGATATGGAAACAGGGATAGCATGTACTATTATACTACTACAAAAGAGAACAAGATGGGAAGAGAAAGCAACATCAGTGTGCACCAAATCCCAGGTCTCTTTCAGAAGACTAACAGAAAAGCTTAGTTTTATGCTGGCTCAGTAGAACTATTGCATGCTCCTGTCTCATACCCCTATTCCTTCCATTCCAACTGCTTACTCCGTATTTCCCAACTACTCCTTTTCTAGTAGACCATCATTTCTTCTTTTCTTCAATGAAGTAAACAGATGGGATGAAAGAAGTAGAGGTATGAGATACGAGCATGTAGTACTAGTTCTACTGAGCTAAACATGGTGGCGCACATAAAGAGAGAGCCCTGCTCTATAAGTTCCTTGCAAAAAAGTATCTTGTTTCACAACTTATATCCAAACAGCTATCTTCAGAAATTTAATAAGAATTAAAAGGTCTAGTGAATATACTCAGTAAAGAATAAGTATGAAGAAGCTCTGATTTGCCATTGTTTAAAATAAATTTGATCAATTTTGATGTATTCAGCATAAAATAAATGGCAATAAACACACTTGATGAAGGCACTCAAAGTCAGCAAAACAGACTATTGTTAACGGTACAATAGATACAGTCAATTTACAAGGCTGGTGAAAGTAGCAGACATGAGCATAGTGCTGAGCATTTATGACTGAATTAGCCAGCTTTCCGCCATTTAAGAAACAACACAGCACTTCAGATCCACATCCCGGAGACTTCCAATGTTAAGTGTGAGCAGAACAGTGAGGTTTCATTAGCAAACTGGAGGAGCAAAGCTTGGCAGATATGAGTTATCAGCACTGTGTCAACTTTAAAAGAACACTTTAATTTTTAACTGGAAAATAATCTTGACTGTTATAATCAAGAATCCCCACATTGTGAATTAAAATAGGATAATTTCTCATTTTAAGTCTAAATTAAGTATATTCTGGTCAGCAAATGATATAATGAATGAATCATTATTCTAGTCTGCCATAGGCTAAATGTTCTTTAACTGAACTTATTAAACAAGTTATTGTTTATACCATTTCCAGCATTAATAAATATAAAGAATGAGGTGCTAGTTAAAAGGACTATGGAGGGTGACAAAGGGGAAGATAAATTTAACTTCATAATGTAAGATCTTAAGATGTATAAAAGTAATGCAAAGGTAAAATATCTGCTAAAGGATCCTAAAGTTTTCATCTCAACTCACATTTCCAGAATACTTGACTGATAGTCATATTATACATTATTTAATCTAGTAATATCTCTTATATTCAGATGGCTAAAGAAAATATCTTTCTTCCTTTTTCAATTATGTGTATATGTATGGGAGTGTAGATGCATAGGGGATGCAAAGAGGGCAGTTACCCCTAGAGCTTGAGTTACAGGCAGTTGCCAGACATCCAACAAAGGTGCTAAGAACCAAGCCTGGGTCCTCTAGGAGAACCAGCAAGCACTCTCTCCATCCCAACTGATTCTATTTTTTAAAATTATTTTATTTTTATTTTATGTTCATTGGTGATTTGACTGCATGTATGTCTGTGTAAGGGTGTCAGATGCCCTTACACACTTGGGAGCTATCTCTCCAGCCCTGATTTTACTTTTCAAAGGCACCAATGAAACTGACTTAGATATAATGTATATCTTTTCTTATATAATTATATCATATAATTACAGTTGCTTTCTTATGTAAAGATAACTTTCAAGGAAAACTGAAAATAGTTTTTGAAATTTTAGTTATTAGTTTTTTAATATTAGCCTTTCCTACACCACTATATAATTGAATTAAGTAAATAAGATTCAAACAAATTAGCAATTAAGTTATTCAATGACTTGTTTTATATTAGTGATGTGTTCAAAGTTCGTTCCTGAGCTTCATTGGCCTGTTAATAAGAGGTATGCAGTTGGGTTGGGGATTTAGCTCAGTAGTAGAGCGCTTGCCTAGCAAGCGCAAGGCCCTGGGTTCGGTCCCCAGCTCCAAAAAAAAAAAAAAAAGAAAAAAAAAGAGGTATGCGAGGTAAAGCCATTTACATAACTTATAACTCTCTGAATAAATGAGAATTGGTGGTCTAAAAGGTTTTTTCTTCTTTACAAAATTCAACAAACTTCTATTTGCTTCAGTATTTTTCTTTTTTAAATTACGTTTATCTATCTACTTGTGTGTGGGTGTGGGTGCATAAACCACAGCACATGTGTGGATCAGAAAACACCTTGCGGGACTCAGTTCTGTCCTTCCAGCACCCTCGGGTCCTGTAACCTGTGGGTCCCTGCGTTACCAGTCATACTATCTCCTCAGTCGTCTTCCTGTACTTAACAGTACTGTGAAATGTGAAGCTGCTAGAATTAGTCTTTTAGGAAATAACCTAACATGTATCAATTCTTGTTAAAATAATTGTTGTGAAATAATCCCTAAGTTAGAAGAAACTCCAGTATAGAAAACTAATAGATGGCTGGGAAAAGTGAAAATAAATTATTTCATGTCTTTTCTTACTCGTATATATTAATTAATCTTAAGAGCATAATAAATTGAAATCAAAGACCTCCATGAAATACTTCTCCACTGAAAAGCTATGCTTTTAATTTTATAGGCTTTATAAGCTTTAAAATACCCTGAACTTTTAGTACATTGTCTGTTTTCTAACCATTTTATTCAAAGCCGTTAGTGTAACAGATAAACAGCACATGCTTTGATCTCATGAAATTACAACTTATAGTTCCTGCAGTCATAAATACCATGCTGTTTTCTCCCCACCCCTCCCTTTCCAGCACAGCAGAGTCTGCTTAATATCACAGTCTCCTGGAGAGTCTGACATTTACTCAGACAAACAGCGGAGGTCATGAATGCTGGCATAGATAATATCAGAACTCCTCATGATTGCCACAGCAGCGGAGACAGCATACAGAACTGCAGTACCCAGTTTATCTATCCACTAAGTTTGATCTGCTTCATTTTGCTTCACACACAAAAGGAATCCTACCTTATCACAAACCAATAACTTAACTGTTCTGGACAAAATCACACAGCAGAAAGAAAACAGAAAAGTGTCTCTAAGAAAATTAATGATTAGAAGTTTTAAGTGAGTGATCTGACCAATGTGATTACTTGGTTAGCTTCTGAAATTCTCAAAAAGGCTTTTTCTAAGATTAAAATTAAAGACTATGTAAAATTTCTAAAACATAAAATAGTGTATCTAGAATATCTAAACACTTTGAAATTTTATAGCCATGGGATTCAAAAACTACTCACTGGAGGAAAACTGGCAACTTCAACAAATGGTGCTGGCAAAACTAAATGTCCACATGAAATTAGATCTGTCATTACTATTTGCACAGAAATCAACTGCAAATGGCTCAAAGACCCCGATGTGAAACCCAAAATGCTGAAACTTGGAGAGGAAAGCATAGGCAACACAGCACAAGATATAGGTGTAGGGACAAACTTTCTATGTAGGACTCGAACTTTTCATGAACTAAGGTCAACAATTGACAAATGGAATCTCATAAAACTAAAATGTTCCTGTACAACACAGGAAGCCAAATGAAGAGAAAACCCGCAGACTGAGAAAGGATCTTTGCCAGCTATACACATGATAGAGGCCTAGTATCCATAATCTACAGAGAATTAAAATAAAAGACTCAAGAAACAAAAGGCCCATGGTCCACAGGCCATGGATGTGGACAGTATTCGCAAAAGAAGAAACAAAGTAGCTAAGAAACTCAGAAAGGGCTCTGCCCCCCTAGCAATAAGGAAATGCAAATTAAACCACTCTGAGATTTCCCTTTGGTCAGGATCCGGATAAGTGCTGGCAAGAATGCAGAGGTCAATGCTCCTTCACTGTTGGTGAGATGGGAAACTAGTCCAGCCACTCTGTAAATCACCGAGGACAATTCTCAAAAAGCTAGAACTCAATCTGCCATCTGCCCAATGACTTGGCAAACTGTCTCACAGACACTTGCTCAGCCATGGCTATCACCACCCTTGTTACAAAAGCTAAGACGGAGAACATCCTTGACAAACAGATAATGAAAGAGTGGCACATATACACTATAGAATACTATTTAGCTATTAAAAAAGATGAGTTGTTAAATTTTCAGGTAAATGTATGGGCCTAGAAAAAATTATATTGAGTGATATAACCCAGAAAGACATCTGTGGTTCCTAACTCTCAGACTTCAGGTATGCTCATAATATGAGTAACTGCAGAGACCAGGAAAGAAAAATAGGACCATGTGGGTGAGGGGCTCTTGAAAGAGTGATAGCAGGAGACAGGTGACTTGAAGGGGGAAATGGGAAAGGGGGGTTAACTTGGAAGGGCAAGGGGAAGATATGGTAGGGCACACTTTTAATCCCAGTATTTGGGAGGCAGAGACAGGTAGGTCTCTATGAGTTTGAGGCCAGCCTTGTCTACATAGTGAGGTTAAAGACAGCCAGGAAGTCACTGTGGTCATGGCTTTAAGTTCTCTCCTGTCCCAGGCCCTTGTGAACCTCATGTCCATAGTAGAAGTGAACTGCCCTGCTCCATATATGCTCCCTGTCAAAATGTTCTCCCGCCATGGCTCAGAAGCAAGTGTGCCAAGGAGTACAGGCTAAAACCTCTGCTAATGAGCTAAATATGAGCTAAAATACATTATTTCTATACTTGTTTATTCAGATAATTGGTCATAGGTATGAGAAAGGTAGCTGACAGTAATGCTTTATAGAGTAACCAAAATCATCAATGCATAAACTGCCAGTACATGTAGACGCCCTGTGATCTATGTGAGCAAACATAGTGACCTGTCTGGCAAGATGTGTCCACTGGTATAAGAGCAGCATGATTATGATGAGGGTAACCAACTTCTTTCTCATTGAATTTGAGACATACTTCACAGGAGGGAACTTGTAAAACCCTGGGGGAGAGCAAGGTTGGCAAGGTCATAGGACCTAGGAGAGAGCCACTTCTTCATCCTTCTCCTCCTATTACTATGACTACAAGCTGAATGGACATGTTTTCAAATTGCCTTTCAAATTTCCATGTTCACATCAGTAAACTAGTCATACTCTCAAGCTTTGTCAAAGAAGCTGCTTGTAGTGGGTGGGAGTTAATGCGGATACTCATAACTGCTTAAAGTGCAGAGTATTGGCCCTAAAAGGAACATCTGTATCACCCCTCTAAGACTGAAAGAACATCACAGAATAGGAGGCAGAAAAGAATATAAGACCCAGAGGATAAGAAAAATACAAAAGATGCCTTCTAGACATGGCATGGCTACTGCACTCATCAATCACTGTAGCCATGACTACCAATACACTGACTGGACATGAGTGGCTCATCAACATTTCATCACGGAAGGGAGGACTTGAAGGACCACCCTGCCCTGAGCAACTACTGAAATAATAGGTGCTGGAAGGGTGTGTCACTTTCCTTGGTGGTTTACCCACTGATAGGTTGCTTGTGCTCTAGTGAAAATATTCCACTCATGCTCATGCAATAACACTAATTAAACCCAGTGAGTCAAGCTAGCTAGTTTATGTCAACTTAATCTGAGCTATAGTTATTCAAGAGGAGAGAAGCTCATTTGAGAAAATGCCTCCATAAGACTGGGCTGTAAATAAGCATTTTCTTAATTAGTGATTGATTAGAGCGCAGTCTATAGAAGGTGCCACCTCTGCACTGATTGTCCTAAGCTATATAAGAAAGCAGCCTGAGCAAGCCATGAAGAGCAAGCCAATAAACAGCACCCCTCCATGGCCTCTGTCTGCATCAGCTCCTGCTTCCAGGTTCCTGCCCTGTTTAAGTTCCTGTCCTGACTTTCTTCAGTGATAAACAGTGATGTGCAAGCACAAGCCAAATAAAATCTTTCCTCCCCAAGTTGTTTTTAATCACAGTGTTTCATCACAGCAATGAAAACTCTAATACAGTCACACACCACAAGACATGAAGGTAGGAAGGGAATTTTTTGGGAAGAAAGGTTTCATCAGGAGAGAGAAAGAGAGAAGATAAGGAACTGGGTAAAAAAATGCCTAAAATTAATTTTGTATGTGTGTGTGTATGACTAGAACTTGCCAAAGGATTTTTAAAAAACACATTAAATTTGAATATGATGATGCACATTTTTAAACTCAGCACTTAGGAAATAGAGGTAGGCAGCTCTGTGAGTTCTAGGCCAGCCAGGGCTACGCTGCAAGAGCCTGTTTCAAAGAAAGAAGGAGGGAAGGAAGGAAGGAAGGAAGGAAGGAAGGAAGGAAGGAAGGAAGGAAAAAAAGAGGGAGGGAGGAGGGGAGGGAGGGAGGGAGGGAGGAGGGGAGGAGGAGAAGGAAGGAGGAAGGAAGGAAGGAAGGAAGGAAGGAGGAAGGGAGGAGGAAGGAAGGAAGGAGGAGGAAGGAAGGGAGGAAGGAAGGAAGGAGGAGGGAAGGAAGGAAAGGAAGGGAAAGAAGGAAGGAAGGAGGGAGGAGGAGGAGGAAGGAGGAAGGAAGGAAGGGAGGAAGGAGGAAGGAAGGAAGGAGGAAGGAGGGAAGGAAGAAAGGAAGGGAGGGAGGAAGGGAGGAAAGGGAAGGGAAGGAAGGAAGGAGGGGAGGAAGGAAGGAAGGAAGGAAGAAGGGAGGAGGGAGGGAGGGAAGGGGGGAGGAAGGAGGGAGGAAGGAGGAAGGAAGGAAGGAAGGAAGGAAGGAAGGAAGGGAGGAAGGAAGGAAGGAGGGAGGAAGGGAGGAAGGAGGAAGGAGGAAGGAAGGAAGGAGGAAGGAGGAAGGGAAGGAGGAAGGGAGGGAAGTGAGGGGAGGGGAGGGAGGGAGGGAGAAAGGAAGGGAGGAAGGAAGGAAGGAAGGAAGGAAGGAAGGAAGGAAGGAAGGAAGGAAGGGGGGGAGGAAGGAAGGAAGGGAGGGAGGAAGGAAGGAAGGGAGGAAGGAAGGAAGGGAGGAAGGAAGGAAGGAGGAAGGAAGGAAGGAAGGAGGGAAGGAAAGGAGGAGGGGAGGAAGGAGGAACGGAAGGAGGAAAGAAGGAAGGAAGGAGGAGGAAGGGGAGGAGGAAGGAAGGAAGGAGGGGAAGGAAGGAGGAGGAAGAAGGAAGGGAGGAAGGGAGGAGGAAGGGAGGAGGAAGGAAGAAGGGAGGGGGAGGAAGGGAGGAGGGAGGAGGAAGGAAGGAAGGGAGGGAGGGAGGAAGGAAGGAAGGAAGGAAGGAAGGGTACTAAGAAGATCATATACCACACATTGTTTTCATTCCAGGGATGAAGGTTTGTTCCACAAACATAAATCAGTAAGTGTAATTCAGCACTCAAATAGACTTAAGGAAAGAAATTGAAACTGATATCTAAAAAAGGCCTGGAACAAGTTCAAATCCCTTCATAATAAAAGCCCTGAAGAAACTAGAAGGAACATGCCTCAACATATATAAGGCTATACACAGCAAATCTATATCCAACATTATACTAAATAGTGAAAAATTGAAAGCATTTTTTTCTAAAATATAGGTTGAAACAAGGCTGCCCATTCTTTCCTCTCATACTTAACACAGTATTCAAAGTCTTATCTAGACCAATAATACAAGATAAAAATAGACAAATAAGAAATGGAGGAGTCATATCCTCCATGTTTGTAAATGACAAGGGCCTCTACTTAAACCTCAGCAGCTTTTAGATCCAAAAAACACTGTCAAGAAAGCAGCAGAGCAGAAATCGGCACACACAGACCCGTAGCTTTTCTCTATACCAATAACAAACTCACTGAGGAAAATCACAACAGTTTCCAAATATTAACTACCCAGGGATAAACTTAGTTAAGTAAGGAGCTGAAAGGTTTTTCCCAATCTGTAGGTTGCAGATTTGTCCGACTGACTATGTCTTTTGCCTTACAGAAGCTTTCCAGTTTCATGAGGTCTCATCTATCAATTCTTGATCTTAGAGTGTGAGTTCTGTTTAGGAAATGTCCCCCTGTGACAATGAGTTCAAGGCTCTTTCCCACTTTCTCTTCCATTAGATTCAGTGTATCTGGCTTTATGTTCAGGTCCTTGATCCACTTGGACTTGAGCTTTGTGGAAGGTGACAAATATGTATCTATTTTCAGTTTTCTACATACCAACTGCCAGTTAGACCAGCAGCATTTATTGAAGATGCTTTCTTTTTTTCATTGTATATTTTGGCTTCTTGTCAAAGATCAAGTGTCCACATGTGTTTAGACTGGGTCTTCAATTCTGTTCCATTGATGAACCTGTCTGTCTCTGTAACAATACCTGCAGTTGTTATCACTATTGCTCTGTAGTAGAGCCTGAGGTCAGGGATAGTGATTCCACAGAAGTTCTTTTCTTGTTAAGAATTGTTTCCGTAATCCTGGATTTTTTTGTTTTTCCATATGAAATTGAGAATTGCTCTTTCTGTGTCTTTGGAGAATTGTGTTGGAATTTTGATGGGGATTGCACTGAATATGTGGATTGCTTTTGGTAGGATGGTCATTTTTACCATGTTAATCCTACCATTCCATGAGCATGGGAGAGCTCTCCATTTTCTGAGATTTTTTTATTTCTTTCTTGGAGAGACTTGAAGTTCTCGTCATACAGATTTTTCACTTGTATGGTTAGAGTTTCTCCAATCAGAGACCTGGGAGGTGAGAGACTCTCAGGACTCAAAGAGAGGGACCTTAGATGAAATGCCCAACAGTGAGAAGATGAAACTTATAGAGTCCACCTCCAGTAGAAATACAGAGCATCAAGTGGAGGGATGGGGTTGCCATCCCACAGTCAACTCTGACCCAGAATTGTTCCTATCTAAAAGAACTATAGGGACAAAATTGGAGAAGAGACTGAGAGAAAGGAGGCTCAGTGACTGGCTTAACTTGAGATCCATCTCAAGGGGAGGCTCCAAGGCCTGACACTATTACTGATGCTATGGTGTGCTTACAGACAGGAGCCTAGCATGGCTGTCCTCTCAGAAGCCCAACAAGCAGCTGACTGAGACACCCAACCAATAGACTGAAGTCAGGGACCCCTGTGGCTGAATTAGGGAAAGGATGGAGGAAGCTGAGGAGAAGGGTGACGCCATAGGAAGACCAGCATCTCAACTAACCTGGATCCCTGAGAGCTCTCAGATACTGAGCCACCAACCAGGCAGCACACACCAGCTGATATGAGGCCCCGGACACATATACAGCAGAGGGCTGCCGGGTCTGGCCTCAGTGAGAGAAGACTGTACCTAACCTAGAGCGACTTGAGGCTCCAGGGAGTGGAGGCCAGGCAGGGTGAGTTTGGGTGGGGTGGGAACATCCTCTTAGAGACAGGAGAGGAGGAATGGGATGAGGAACCGGCAGAGGGTAGACGGGGAGGGGGATAACAACTGGACTGTAGAAAAATATTAAAGATATTTAAAGGTGGGGGGAGGCTGAAAGGATTCTACAATGAAAACTTGAAGACTCTGAAGAAAAATATTGAAAAGGACACTCACATGCTCATGGATAGGCAGAATTAAAATTGTGAAAATGTCTCTATGACTAAACACAATCTGCAGATTCCATTCAGTCCCTCTAGAAATACCAGTCGGGGAGATCTGACCACCCAGGAGTGCAGACATCCTGAGACCACAGGCAGACTGCCACTTCTGCATACCTCTACCCACATCCCTGGTCCAAGGGGATTCTGCACAGTGCCTCTGGACACAGGGGTATAGGAACAGACAGCTGCGGTTCTGGTCTGCGCCCAGGACGGAACTGAACTGGCCAAACAGCTTCCTGCACCCAAATCCCGTGGGGGAGAGAGCTGGACCCTCATAAGTGTGGACACTCCTGAGAAGTCAGAGAGACTACCCTCTGCCCACAGTCCAGACCCAAGAGGGAATCGCATAGTGCCAACTGTACCTGCTGGGTGCAAGGACCAAGGAGCAATCAGGGGCAGGACCCTTCAATTCCTGCCTGCGCCTAGAGCTGAGAGACAGTCTTCAGGAGCGCTGACACACCTGAAATCAGAGCACCTGTGCTCTGGAAAGGCTGAAAGAAAACAGGAAAACAGTTCTACAGGAGCTGACACAGAGGCCTACAGCAGGGTCAAGTCACTCTCAGAAACAGCAGGACAAGCAAACACCAGAGACAACCCAATGGCTAGAGGCAAGCGCAGGAACCTAAGCAACAGAAACCAAGACTACTTGAAATCATCAGAGCCCAGTTCTCCCACCAAAGGAAATACTGGATATCCAAACACACCAGAAAAGCAAGATTTAGATTTAAAATCACATTTTTTGATAATGATGGAGGACTTTAAGACAGACATGAAGAACTCCCTTAAAGAAATGCAGGAAAACACAGGTAAACAAGTAGAAGCCCTTAGAGAGGAAACACAGAAATCCCTGAAAGAATTACAGGAAAACACAACCAAACAGGTGAAGGAGCTGAAAATGGAAATAGAAACAATAAAGAAAGCACAAAGGGAGACAACCCTGGATATAGAAAACCTAAGGAAGAGACAAGGAGCATCACCAACAGGATATAAGAGATAGAAGACAGAATATCAGGGGCAGAAGATACTATAGAAAACATCGACACAACTGTCAAAGATAATGTAAAAAACAAAAAGCTCCTAGCCCAAAACATACAGGAAATCCAGGACACAATGAGAAGATCAAACATAAGGATAATAGGTATAGAAGAAAGTGAAGACTCCCAACTTAAAAGGCCAGTAAATATATTAAACAAAATTATAGAAGAAAACTTCCCTAACCTAAAGAAAGAGATGCCCACAAACACACAAGAAGCCTACAGAACTCCAAATAGATTGGACCAGAAGAGAAATTCCTCCCATCACATAATAGTTAAAACACCAAATAGTTAAAGCACAAAACAAAGAAAGAATATTAAAAGCAGTAAGGGAAAAAGGTCAAGTGACATATAAAGGCAGACCTATAAAAATTGCACCAGACTTCTCACCAGAAACTATGAAAGCCAGAAGGTTGTGGACAGATGTCATACAGACTCTACGAGAACACAAATGCTAGCCCAAGGTACTGTATCCAGCAAAACTCTCAAATAACATAGATGGAGAAACCAAGATATTCCATGACAAAACCAAATTTACAAAATATCTTTCTACAAATCCAGCCCTACAAAGGATAATAGATGGAAAACTCTAATACAAGGAGACAAACTACATAATACAGAAAGGAAGAATATAATTTCCTTGCAATGAAACCAAAAGAGAGACAAACAAACATAATTCCACCTCTAACAACGAAAATAACAGGAAGCAACAATCACTATTCCTTAATATCTCTCAACATCAATGAACTCAATTCCCCAATAAAAAGACATAGACTAACAGACTGGATACATAAAGAGGACCCAGCATTTTGCTGCATGCAGGAAACACACCTTAGAGACAAAGACAGACACTACCTCAGAGTAAATGGCTGGAAAACAACTTTCCAAGCAAATGGCCCAAAGAAACAAGCTGGAGTTGCCATTCTAATATCAAATAAAATTGACTTTCAACCAAAAGTCATTAAAAAAGATAAGGAAGGACACTTCATATTCATCAAAGGAAAAATTCACCAAGATGAAATCTCAATCCTAAATATCTATGCTCCAAATGCAAAGGCACCTACATTCATAAAAGAAACCTTACTAAAGCTCAAAGCACATTGAACCTCACATGATAATAGTAGGAGATTTCAACACCCCACTCTCATCAATGGACAGATCATGGAAACAGAAATTAAACACATAGAGAAACTAACAGAAGTTATGAACCAAATGGATTTAACAGACATTTATAGAACATTCCATCCTAAATCAAAAGGGTATACCTTCTTCTCAGCACCTCATGGAACCTTCTCCAAAATTGACCATATAATCGGTCACAAAACAGGCCCCAACAGATACAGGAAGATAGAAATAATCCCATGTATCTTATCAGATCACCACGTGCTAAGACTGGTCTTCAATAACAACAATAATGACAGAAAGCCCACGTATACGTGAAAGTCTAACAATGCTCTACTTAATGACAACTTGGTCACGGAAGAAATAAAGAAAGAAATTAAAGACTTCTTAGAATTTAATGAAAATGAAGATACAACATTCCCAAACTTATAGGATACAATGAAAGCAGTAATAAAAGTGCCTGCAAAAAGAAACAGGAGAGAGCATATGTCAGCAGCTTGACAGCACTGACAGGGCTGAAATCAACTAAGTAGAAATGAAAAGGACTATACAAAGAATCAACAAAACCAGGAGCTGTTTCTTTGTGAAAATCAACAAGATAGATAAACCCTTAACCAGACTAAGCAGAAGTCACAGAGAGTGTATCCAAATTAACAAAATCAGAAATGAAAAGGGAGACATAACAACAGAATCTGAAGAAATTTTAAAAAATCATCAGATCCTACTACAAAAGCCTATATTCCAGAAAACTGGAAAATCTGGAGGAAATGGACAATTTTCTAGACAGATACCAAGTATCAAAGTTAAATCAGGAACAAAGAAACCATCTAAATAACCCCATAACTCCTAAAGAAATAGAAGCAGTTATTACAAGTCTCCCAACCAAAAAGAGCCCAGGTCCAGATGGGTTCAGTGCAGAAGTCTATCAGACCTTCATAGAAGACCTCATACCAATACCGTCCAAACTATTCCACAAAATAGAAACAGATGGAGCACTACCAAATTCCTTCTATGAAGCCACAATTACACTTATACCTAAACCACACAAAAACCCAACAAAGAAAGAGAACTTCAGACCAATTTCCCTTATGAATATTGATGCAAAAATACTCAATAAAACTCTTGCAAACGGAATCCAAGAACACATCAAAATGATCATCCATCATGATCAAGTAGGCTTCATCCCAGGGATGCAGGGATGGTTTAATATACGAAAATTCATCAATGTAATCCACTATATAAACAAACTCAAAGATAAGAACCACATGATCATTTCAATAGATGCTGAAAAAGAATTCGACAAAATTCAACACCCCTTCATGATAAAAGTCCTGGAAAGATCAGGAATTCAAGGCCCATATCTAAGCATAGTGAAAGCAATATACAGCAAACCAGTAGCTAACATTAAACTAAATTGAGAGAAACTTGAAGCAATCCCACTAAAATCAGGGACTAGACAAGGCTGCCCACTCTCTCTCTACTTATTCAATATAGTACTCGAAGTCCTAGTCAGAGCAATCAGACAGCGAAAAGAGGTCAATGGGATACAAATTGAAAGGGAAGAAATAAAAATATCACTATTTGCAGATGATATGATAGTGTACTTAAGTGACCCCAAAAGGTCCACCAGAGAACTACTTAACCTGATAAACAACTTCAGCAAAGGGTCGGGGTATAAAATTAACTCAAACAAATCAGTAGCCTTCCTCTATTCAAAGGATAAACAAGCTAAGAAAGAAATGAGGGAAATGACACCCTTGACTATAGTCCCAAATAATATAAAATATCTTGGTGTGACTTTAACTAAGCAAGTGAAAGATCTGTATGACAAGAACTTCAAGTCTCTGAAGAAAGAAATTAAAGAAGATCTCAGAAGATGGAAAGATCTCCCAGGCTCATGGATTGGCAGGGTTAATATTGTAAAAATGGCCATTTTGCCAAAAAGCAATCTACAGATTCAATGCAATCCCCATCAAAAATTCCTACTCAATTCTTTATAGAGATAGAAGTAGCAATTTGCAAATTCATTTGGAAGAACAAAGAACCCAGGATAGTGAAAACTATACTCAACAATAAAGGAACTTCTGGGGGAATCACCATCCCTGACTTCCAGCAGTATTACAGAGAAATAGTCATAAAAAATGTATGGTATTGGTACAGAGACAGGTATAGATCAGTGGAACAGAATTGAAGACCCAGAAATGAACCCACACACCTATGTTCACTTGATCTTTGACAAAGGACCCAAAACCATCCAATGGAAGAAAGATATCATTTTCAACAAATGGTGCTGGTTCAACTGGAGGTCAGTATGTAGAAGAATGCAAATTGATCCATTCTTATCACCATGTACAAAGCTTAAGTCCAAGTGGATCAAGGACCTCCACATCAAACCAGATACACTCAAACTAATAGAAGAAAAAGTGGGGAAGAGCTCGAACACATGGGCACTGGGGAAGATTTCCTGAACAAAACACCAATGGCTTATGCTCTAAGAGCAAGAATCGACAAATGGGACCTCATAAAACTGCAAAGCTTCTGTAAGGCAAAAGACACTGTCATTAGGACAAAACGGCAAACAACAGATTGGGAAAAGATCTTTACTAATCTTACATCTGATAAGGGCTAATATCTAAAATATACAAAGAACTCAAGAAGTTAGACTCCAGAGAGCCAAATTACCCTATTAAAAAATTGGGTACAGAACTAAACAAAACATACTCAGCTGAGAATTACCAAATGGCCAAAAAGGACCTAAAGAAACGTTCAACATCCTTACACATCAGAGAAATGCAAATCAAAACAACCCTGAGATTCCACCTCAAACCAGTCAGAATGGCTAAGATCAAAAACTCAGGTGACAGCAGATGCTGGCGAGGATGTGGAGAAAGAGGAACACTCCTCCACTGTTGGTGGGATTGCAAGCTGAGACAACCACTCTGGAAATCAGTCTGGAGGTTCCTCAGAAAATTGGACATTGAACTACCTGAGGACCCAACTATACCTCTCTTAGGCATATACCCAAAAAATGCTCCAATATACAACAAAGACACATGCTCCACTATGTTCATAGCAGCCTTATTTATACTAGCCAGAAGCTGGAAAGAACCCAGATGCCCTTCAACAGAGGAATGGATTCAAAAAACATGGTACATCAACACAATGGAGTACTACTACTCAGCTATCAAAAACAATGACTTTATGAAATTCATAGCCAAATGGAATGAACTAGAAAATATCATCCTGAGTGAGGTAACTCAATCACAGCAAAACACACTTGGTCACACTTGGTATGCACTCATTGTGAAGTGGATATTAGCCAAAAAGCTCGAATTACCCAAGATGCAATCCACAGACCACAGGAAGCTCAAGAAGAAGGATGACCAAAATGCAGATGCTACTACTCCTTCTTAAAAGGGGAAAAAATATCCATAGGAGGAGATACAGAAGCAAAGTTTAGAGCAGCAACTCAAGGAACGGCCATTCAGAGCCTGACACACATGTGACCCATATATATATAGATATAGATATATATGTGTGTATGTATATGTGTATGTATATGTATATATATGTATGTGTATATATGTATATATATATACAGCCACCAAAACTAGATAAGATTGATGAAGCTAGAAAATGCATGCTGAAAGGGACCAGCTATAGATCTCTCCTGAAAGACACATCCAGAGCATGTCCAATACAGAGGTCAATGCTAGCAGCAAACCACTGAACTGAGAACAGGACCCCCTTAGGGGGAATTAGAGGAAGTATTGAAAGAGTTGAAGGAGCCTGTAATTCCTTAAAAACAACAATGTCAACCAACCAGAACTTCAAGGGACTAAACCATTACCAAAAGACTATATATGGGCTGACCCAGGGCTCCAACTGCATATGTAGCAGAGAATAGCCTTGTTGGGGCACCAGTGGAAGGGGAAGCCCTTGGTCCTGCCAAGGTTGGACCCTCAGTGCAGGGGAATATGGGGGGGATGTATAGTGGGGGAATGCCCATATGTGGAAGGGGCAGGGGAGAGGATTGGGGCTTATGGACAGGAAACCGGGAAAGGGAATAACATTTGAAATGTAAGTAAAGAAATATAGCTAATAAAAAATAAATACCAGTCAGAACCTCCAGAGAATTTTTTAAAAACCTACTTCATTCATATGGAAATGCAAAAAAACTCAAACGACTAAAGAGTGCATAGCAGAAAGAGTAATGCTGGACATACGACTATACCAGTATCAAGTAGAGACAGCGTAGGAAAAACAGCATGCATGGTACAGGCACACAAACAGACATGTAGATCAATGAAATAGAATAGAGAACCCAGAAATAAAAATACAAGTACAGACACCTATTTTTTTTTACAAAAAATTTTACAAAAAATGTCAAAATGTACATTTGAGAAAGAGACTCTCATTAACAAATGATGCTAGAGAAATTGAAATTCCACATACAGAACTCTAAAACTAGGCCTTCTCTTTCATCCTGTACTAAAATTCAAAATAGAACAAAGACTTTAATATAATGTAAGGTATAGGAAAAACATTCCAGATGTTGGTATGGGTAAGGAATTTTTTTTTGAACTAGGACTCCAGTGAAGAGGAAATTACCCTAGAAATTGAGAAATGAAATTAAACATGTGAAGGCTAACCTTGGATGTCAACTTGAATACATCCCAAGTCAACTGTGGTGAGAGTGGAGGAGAATCCTTAAGAGAAGTAAGAAACAGGGGCATGGACTACATGTAACAGGGACTAGCTGGAAGGAGGGAACCAACTGAAAGAGGGAGGGACGCAGAGAGGGGAGAGGGAAAAGAAAAAGAACAAAACATAATGACATGTATGTACGATTATGCCATGATAAAACCCTTTACTTTGAATGCTAAACAAAATTAACTGAAAAATAATTTTTAAAAGAATAATTTGGTAAAGAACTTGTCTAGGATGCATGAGGTTCCAAATTTAATTTCAGTGCTGTAAAAACAAGATAAAATAAATGATTCAATAATCACTAAAAACATGCTGGTTCACAACTACTGAATAATTATATTTTCATTTGAAGTTTATATTGATGAAAATAGATGGTTCTTTTAAAATTTTGATTTGGGATTCTAAGTAATTTCTTTTATTATATCCTTTTTCTTATATTAAAAGAGATATCCTTAAATTTCTCATCTACAAAGCAACATTTATACATCCAAATTACACATACGTCTTTTTTTCTTTTAAAACTACATCTTAAGTAACTCAAATTACCTCTAATTCACTGTGTAGCTGAGGCTGGCCTTGAATACCTGATGCTACTTCCTCAACCTCCTAAATGTTGGGATTATGCCTGGCTATAAATCTTCAAGCCATAAGGGCTAGAAATGTGACTATTCACTATACATTTTACTTCTTAATGCTTTTACTTCCCAACTCCTCAGATATAAGAACATAAACCTAATTCACTCTCATTATAAGACCTAATACTTATATAATATTGTATAGTGTGATGAATATAAATGGTCTTTGAATTCTGCTGTAATGTTATTAGATGGTGTGTCAATCTTCATCCTGTGGAGTCCAGCTGCTCTTCAAATGGAGTGAAAAAGTAGCCTAATTTCCTGGTTCTTAAATTATGCATTTAAGTATACACTGCTCATTGTAAGACTCCAAATTCTTCAAAACATATGTCCCTGTCTTTTGAGGCTTAATAAAATACCAATCTTAGCAAAATTATATATATAGATAGAGGGACTTCCAGTTTCTGTATGTGTATATAAGATACTTAAGTACCACCCTATTTTAACAAGTAGAAGCCAGATCAAATAAAAAGTCAATGGTTCATAAATTTGTCACAAAACAGTAGATCCTGGTCTCATTGCTAGCCTAGAAACAAAGATGCAGGCAAACACAGAGAGTCTCCCTCCATCACAGCAGCAACGTCTACATGAACCAATGCCAGGATAGGAAACCCTGAAATGTAACTGAGCAACTGCTGGAGGGTCAGTGTGAAATTCCTGGGATATAAGTCATAGGATCTGGGGACCTACTTTTGTTAGCTCTCCCTCTAGAAGCTCTACCTTGAGCTCACAGTAGACTCTAGTTAATATTCTCCTTGTACAGAGAGAAGAGAAAAAGAACCATTTAGAATATGCTATAGCATCCTCTTCTTAGCAAGGCTTTCCTTGTGAGAAACTATTTATAAAAGTCCACTGCTACTGTTTGTTTATATCATGGCCATTCTATCTAAAAGAAGCAGAAACAATAAACTCAAGTTTTCTCCAGCCATCCTGTCCTACCCAGGGGAAAGGCAGGGGGGAATTGAAGAAACAGTGATAAAGTTCACACTATAGGAGCATAAAAGACTAAATCTAGTATGAAGACTACATAATCTTGTCCTCTCCCCTACCATCCTAGCCTCATATTACTAGAGGTCTACACACGCCAGTGCCCAGTATCAACAAAACCTACATGGTTCAGTAAAAGGTAAACGCAAAATTTGAAAGAACTGAAGAAGCATAAGAATCACTCAGATATGGTAAAAGTGCTGGAATCATCAGTTAGGGAGCTTCTTTAAATTCTGATCGATAGAGTAAATACTTTGATTAAAATGGTAAAAGACATCCAAGAAGAATAAATATGGAAATTCTAAGAAAGTGCCTAAGAGAAATACAAGAGATGAACACAACAGGAAAGAGGGCTGGAGGCTCCAACTAGAGAAATGGGATATCAATACAGAAGGAGAGGAGAGATGGGGTACAAATTATACCAAAATTGTTTGATAAAGCCTTAAGGAATCATATTATATTATGTTCACATAAAATTACATACAACGCATATGTCATAAAAGTGAATATGTATTCTCTCTCTCTCTTTCTCCCTCCCTCCCTCCCTCCCTCCCTCCCTCATGCACACACACACATTAAAGGATGTTGTCACTTGAGCTGACAAAGTTCTCTTCAAGAACCACAGACTAATGAAACCTCAATACCATTCACCAGAAACCGCCTTTCAAATGACTGATCAGGATAATCTAAATCATTCCCAAAACAACTGCTGTTGTCCTTGGTTGCCTCTCAGAGATTGAAGATAAGTCACACTCAGGACACCAGACTCAGATTATTAGAGCTGCATCTATCCTGAAAGCCTGTTTCCTGCAGTCTAGCTTCCATGGTACTGGAAAAATATTATGCAAACCACCAAGGGAAAGGGGGGGGCACAATTAATAGTTCTACCCAGTGTAATACCCATTAACCACAACAATGACCAGTATCCCAAGATACCTTTTAAGTAGCACTCTCATACTGGTGGTAACCAACAGCTGTCTAACTAGACTCAAGGCCCACTCAAAAGAGTTGGCCTGGAAATCTAGCCAACTCCTGGAGCTGTTGAGGTCATACATCTACTGCTGCCACCTTGCTAGGCCAATTCAATTTCTAACTACATTCTAAATTGTATCCTTATACCCACAAATAAGTATAGCTCTCTCCTCTCATCAAAGAAGTTTCTCTTTATAGAAAATGTAAACCATCACAGAAAACCACAATTGCATAACTCAATAAAGAGAACAACAGATCATGGGGAGTCTAGTCCCAGTGGATGCATCTCATCATGGTTCCTACATCTATAGCTCAGAGAACATCACAGGAGAGGTCAGTAAAAGAGATTGCAGGAGCCAGAATTCCAGGAAGCCTGCAATTGTCTCTCCTAGAAATGTCTATATGAATAAGACCAGAACAATGGTTAATTATTAGCACAATTTGACACACTATCTCAAAAAGGAGGAAATTTCACAGGGTCCCTAGACAAAGAATTATAGGCAATTAATTGTAGCTTTTCTTTTGCTCCTTTGTGGGTTCTTTTTTCTTACATCTTTTTCCAGGCTTTCCCCTAACACTAGATAAGAGAGAAAAAAGGATAGAGAGGAAAGAGATCCACTTAAAAAGTCAAGGGTCAGAAAGGGGGGCAACCTTATCTTTTGACTACTTTCTGCTAATTAGAGGTATCTAGTTCCTTGGGGCAAGTTTGAGTTTTGCCATCAGGATATCTAATTTCTTCTTGTTGTTTCTTGTTTGTGCATAACTACTTAACAGTGACTACCACCAGCAAACCACAACCTCCAACCCATCCTGCCTCTCAGGACCTAGCATTTATATACCCTCTGAAAAGTCCCCAGAATTCCAAATGTCATACAATCACAGAGACTATCTGCAGCTGCCAAAATTACTCTCCAGCCAAAGCACGTGGCAAATCATAGTCAGCTGCTGTGGACAATCTGAAGCAGTCCCATATCCCATACCCGGGATTAAAATAAAAACATACTTTTATTATATTTCTGTATTTTTTTAAAGTAACCAAAATTACACAAGTCTCATTACAATTAATGACTGCTGAGAGAGAGAATTAGCTTTTCTCAGGAATAGTCCCCCTAGCTGGTTATTCAGTACAAAGTGGCCAGCCCTGAAACTATATACACACAAACAACAAAAGCAAACTCAGGGGCTGGAGAGATGGCTCAATGGTTAAGAGCACTGACTGCTCTTCTAGAGGTCCTGAGTTCAATTCCCAGAAACCAAATGCTGGCCAATAACCATCTGTAATGGGATCTTATTCCCTCTTCTAGTGTGTCTGAAGACAGCTACAGTGTACGCATATGAATAAAAATTAATAAAAACAGTTTTAAGGGGTTGGGGATTTAGCTCAGTGGTAGAGCGCTTGCCTAGCAAGCGCAAGGCCCTAGGTTCGGTCCCCAGCTCCAAAAATAAATAAATAAATAAATAAATAAAAACAGTTTTAAAAAGCAAACTCATTAGGTTCTGTTTATGCATGCAACAATAACAATCAAAGAAAAACTGTGTCTCAGTTTGAGAATGGGCAGTGGACAAAAGAGATGTCAGAAGTGTGGAAGGCAAGAGAATAATTGATGTCCTATTTTAAAAAGTTATAAAAGTAAATTAAAATTTTATTTTAAAGTATATCCCAGGAAGCTAAGTACCTAAGACTAGATAGGCCATGAGCTTAAAGGAAAACCAAATACTACTGTATTCAGAGAATAGCAATACAACAACCCTTATGACATTCTACTATAGGTCTTGCTCAACCACCATCAGAGAAGCTTCTTCCTGCAGTAGATGGAAACAAATACGGAGGACCCACAACTGGACAGGGTGCAGAGAGTGAAGAGACTTTGGGACACAGTCTTAAATGGGATATCTCCATGAGACCCCTCCTTTCAGGGATCAGGGAACTCCATGGAAGAGGAGGCAAAAAGATTCTAAGAACCAGTGGAGATGGATGACAGGAAGAAAATAAGGTCCAGACACAACAGGACTATGCACATATAGACTCAGAGACTGGCAGCACGCATAAGTCTAAGCCACTGGGGCTCCCAGCACTAGGAAGGGAAGTAAACACAAGCCCCTATCCCTAACCTGAAGCTATTTCCAACGGTAACTGCTCTTTTCCGATGGCGTCTCACTGGGTGTACGAACTAATCTTAAGTGCTAGGCCTCATGCCCAGGTGACCAACATAAAACAAACTCAGTGGTACTTTTGGAGTTGTTTGCTTGTTTGTTTGTGTTTTGTTTGGTTTTGGGAGTGAGTTTTTGTTTGTTGTTTGGTTGTGTTTTGTTTTGTTTTGTCTCGCAGTGTTCTGTCTGGGCATTGTCTTTTTAACCTTACAGTTAATTTTACAGTTTCTGATTTTGTTCCTATGGGTTTTCTGTGTGTATAAATGTATTTCTCTCAGTATCTGTGTTCTTTCCTCTGGCTCTTTTTGTTTTTGTTTTTGGTTGTTTTTTGGGAGGGTTGTTTTTGTTTTTTACTTGTTTTATCTTATTTGGGGATTTTTTTAGATCTGTTTATAGTCTAATGAAAGAAAGAATGTGTTTGGATTTGGGAGGAAATGGAAGGAGCTGGAGGGAGAACAGTATTCAGATTATATTTTATTAAAAACATTTAATTTAAAAATAGAAACTCGACGTTCTCAACACAGGAAGAAGTACCATGAAGAATTCTCCTTTTGGACTCATTAGTGGTCTGGACATAACTTCAGAAATACATGTGAGCTAGAGAATATAATGAAAGGAGAGAAAGTAAAAAGAACAACATTAAGGTACTATAACAACTACAAATGACGTCACATATACATACTGGCAGTACTAGAATGGGAAAAGGAACAAAACAAGTATGGATGCACTAATAACTGAAATGAATGTTAGATATCAAACTTAAGTGTAGAAACCACAGAGGAACACCAAGCAGAAAAAAATGCAAGAGAGTAGAAACTATACCTAGGTTTACTGTAGAGAATGATCTCACAAGCAGAAAAGGATCCTCAATAAGGCACGAGCCAAGTTAGTCATACTCTCAGATTAACTCTAGCTTGTGTTAAGTTGACATAAAACTGGTCAGCACAGCACGGTCATAGGATGTACTGGACTGGATGCTCTTCTCTGCTGACTAGCTTACAAAGTACCAAAAGATGCATGCAGGCTGCTGGGAGATGTCTTATTCAATTGCTATGATAAAACACCATGATCATAAGCAGCATGGGGAAGAAAGGACTTATCCCATTATAGTTTGTATTCCATCATCTAAGGAAGTTAGGGCAGGAAGTAAGGGCAGGAACCCGGAAGCAGAAATGGATTCAGAGGCAATGGATAGGTGCTGCAAACTGGCTTGCTCAATCTATCTTCCTGTAGCACCCAGGACCACCAACCCGGGGGCAGCACAGTGAGCTGGGCCCTCCCACATCAATCATTAATTAGCAAATGCTTGCCCACAATCAATGTAGTGGGGGCATTTTCTCAATTGAGATTCCCTCTTCTAAAAGGACTCTAGATTGTGACAAGTTGATATAAAACTACTCAGTATTGCCCAGCATATAACATTACCAACTGGCCAGGCAATGAGTGCACACTGGTGCAACAGTGGCTAGTCTGTTTCAGAAGTAACCAGCCATTCCTGATTGGAGTTGAGGTCTACTCCAGAAGAGGGAAGTCACAGCTGGTACTATAAGCCCATCAAAAACACATTTGGAGGGCTGGAGAGATGGCTCAGCGGTTAAGAGCACCCGACTGCTCTTCCAGAGGTCATGAGTTCAATTCCCAGCAACCACATGGTGGCTCACAACCATCTGTAAAGAGATCTGATGCCCTCTTCTGGTGTATCTGAGGACAGCTACAGTGCACTTATATATAATAAATAAATAAATCTTTTTTTTTTTTTTTTTTCCCCCCCCCGGAGCTGGGGACCGAACCCAGGACCTTGCGCTTCCTAGGCAAGCGCTCTACCACTGAGCTAAATCCCCAACCCCCAATAAATAAATCTTAAAAACACACACACACACACACACACACACACACACACACACACATTTGGAGAGGTCACAGACCTTATGATATTGCTATTGTTTTGCTAAATGGGCAAGCTGCCTTCTAAATACTAAATGTTGTTGAGAGAATGTGTTCATTTTCCTATTCTTCTAAAGCAACTGCCTAGAAGAATGTTCCCAAGGGTTAGCACACAGAAGCTGATAGAGTTGTGATCCATGGAGGACAAGATACATTTCCATCTGGCAGCAGCATTTGACAGCATTATCCAAGTAGTACTGATTCTGTAGGCCTAAATGATACAAAATCAAAGGAGCCATGGTTCCAGACAGTGCTGAGGCCAGGCAATGTGTGACAGAGTCAAGAGTCCTTGCAAAGTGGTCCTCAGAAGCCATTACATGATGCTCTAGGAGAGAATCCTAAGTTGTAATGGAGACCCCAAGATCTCAATTTGATGAGAATTAGAATCATCTGGGAGACACAACTCTGGTTATCCCTTTGGGATATTATTTTGATTAGGTTAAATAAGTTAAGAAGACCTGTCTACTGTGAGTGGCACCATTCCCTTGGCTTGGAACCATGATTGTATAAGCGAAGAAAGGGAGCTGAGTGACACAAGCTTTCATCTTGCTTGGATTCTCATCTTAGATATGATGTGATCAAATGTTTCAAACTTCTACCACCTTGACCTCCCTACCAAGAGGAACTGAGAGTAACTGGAATTGTGAGCCAAAATAAACCACCTTTCCCCTTAAGGCACTTTTATAGGAACATTTTATCACATCAAAAGAAAAATAAATTAAAACATACTATAAACTTTATTAAAGTAGAAATGTTTTATATTCTTCATAGTCATATTCAGCCCCACAAAGTACCTAGTACACACAAGTTACTTAAAGAAAAAGAACAAAAGAAAGAAAGAAAAAAGCAAGCATACTGTCTATCAAACTAACATAGTAAATTTTTATAGGCTATTTCTATTTTGCCAAGAATGTATGTCTCTGATGGTAAGCTGAAGAAATAGTATTTTGAATGGACTGAAAAAATTCATCCATTATATTTGCAAGAATCATACTTCGCACTTATAACTTTCTATTTTGCTAACTTTCACAAAAAACTCAACTGTTTTCTAATAATATTCCATAATACCATATAAGACCAGTGATCTTAGACTATAGGTTTTATTTTTGCTTAATATGTCAATTATACCTTCTTTAAACTGTGAATTTCAGATTCCTGTTTTTCATTTAAGGTGGAGAGTCTTTTGTTTAACTGTATTGCTTCTTGTACTGTAACATAAAATATTAGAGATGGTTTGTGTAAGTTGAACATTTCAAAGACAGCATCATATATCAGTAATATGGACATGAACAGACCCAATGTGATGTAGAATTATAACTTAATTTAATATTCATTAAACTGCCATTCACTATTACTAGTATCAGATAAGTTCAATTTACTACTAATAAGGGATTCCACTTAAATATCCCACATAAAAATCTTAAGATAGTACCTACCATTTTGTTCTAACTTTACGTGATTCTCTCTCACCAATCCAAACTGATTTGTTATTGTAACATAGTATTTTTCAATTTCATTGAGTTGCTTGTGATAATCTTCTTTAGCTAGATGGTGTAAATGAGCCTTTTGCTCCTATTTTGAAAAGTAATTTTGAGGTTATACATATAAAATAAGCATATGCATACATGTATAACAACTTCTGAGAGCTGTCCTCTGACTTCCATGTGCATGCCATGGTACATGTATTTATGAAGATATGATCATTAAAGTTTTAAAATAGAATGACAAGGAGCCCGACAGATGAGTCAGCAGGTAAAGGCACTTACCACCACCATGGTGAATGGTTTCAATCTCCAGAACCCACATGGTGGGAAGAAAGAATCAACTGTCAGTTTCCCTCTGATCTCTTAGGTGAGCACATGCTCCACCCACCCCACCCAACACAGGAAGTAAGAATGCAATAAAAGATGGGATGACAACAACAAGAACAACACTTTGCAGTGACAGGAAGAAACTTAGTATTATAGAAAATGTACTAATAGTGGAGACATAGTTGGTAAAAGTTGTATCCTACTCAGAGGGGTTAAACTACAAATTTATATAAATTTACATCGACTTAGGAGGTTACTATTAACAATTACTAAACACTAGAAAACAATGAACCATATTTAAATATCATTCATTCCTCTCTTAAGAAAGAGATTTACACTAACTTTTAGCAGATAAATAAAAATTTAAAGAACAATTTCACTGGATTCTAATAGAA
The DNA here is from genome assembly GCF_011064425.1 of Rattus rattus. Taxonomy (NCBI): domain Eukaryota; kingdom Metazoa; phylum Chordata; class Mammalia; order Rodentia; family Muridae; genus Rattus; species Rattus rattus. The sequence continues at coordinate 82,858,535 of NC_046158.1, read as the reverse complement.
TGTTTTCAAGTCAAGAGAATTTTCACCTGGAATCCGCAGTTGCATAATCTTTAGGAGAAGACAGTTTATTGCATATTAACTTGTGACCCTACAACAGTCTCCTTAACCTTTCAGTTAAAAAGTAGGAAGTAGGTGCTCGACGTCTACGAAAGTTAATGACCTCCCTGGTGAAAAACACGACAAAGTTTGGAGAGTCCCTTCACAGGCACTCCCTAGTCATAAGGCTCCATATGTGTTACACTGAAATATACTTATTCCAAAATTCCTTTGCTTGAAGCCAAAGTAGAGTCCAAGGAAAATCAAGTTTCACTGATTTACATGATATAATTCTACGTTTTAGATACTGCAACTTCTTCAGTGGCATGATAAATAAATACTATTAAAATGTCTAATCCCACAGGCACTTGTGACTCTGAGCCATGTGTGGCCATTTGAACCTGTGAGCGTGAAGCATGCGCACATAGGCACAAATATATACAGGCCAACAATATGAACTACAAACATTTTATTCTGAAAGAAAACATGCTGTCACTCTGAAGTACATCAAAACCTTCAACAGTGAAACTCTGTTTTAATTTGACAAAGACATCTTTCCTCTAAGTCTTTCCTTAAAGGAGAATAATATACAAAATGGAAGCCAAACATGGCTTAAAGGTCATGTTTTATTCCATTAATCAGACAGTAGTTACAGTCATAACAGTTATCTGTGACTTTAATTATGCACAATATCAGTTACTTGGTACCCACTGAATAGGATTTTCTGCAGTAATGTCTAATTTCATGTTCCAAATTTGCTCTCCACTCAATGTTTCTTGCTACATTCTTACTAGTAGTGACGATTATTTTTCCAAGGTGAAACATACAAAAAGTATTTTGATTCATAATGTGTTCATTTCTATAGGGACAAATCTCTATCTTTACAATCCACCTTTACAAGGAAGTCAATTTCTTGAACTCCCATAGACTGGCATTTGCTAGGACTTAAGTGCTCACCTTTAGGGAGTCATGGACATCTTTAAACTTTCTCAATACTATTTTACAATTATTTGTTTTAGGACACTGCTGTTGTGCAAGTTCTGTCTGGACACTACTGGGATGTCTGTCTTGTCACCTGTGCCAAAGAGGACAGACGACAGTGTACTGCTCTCATAAAGGAAGAGTAAGTTTGAATTTTAAAAAGTCATAAGAATTATTTAATAACAGAATAATAAACTAAGAATTATATGACAAATGCATAACAATGTTTGGAAAATACAAAATTTTTAACTGTTATAAAAATATTGCTCCTGAATGGACATAAAATACTAAAAATATTCAATATATAAAATAATTTTAATGACAAGTAATATAATGCTTTCGACTTTCAGGAAAAATATGACTTATCACTCACTAACAAAAAACTTGGAGATATTTCCATGTTTTTTAAGATTATGAGTATCTGTTTAATGAAATTTTGAGCTGGAATAAAATAAAATACATTTTCTATGGCCTTTGAACCTTCACTTGTAGCCTTATCTCCCAGGTCGAAGGGCACTTTATTCAATTTCTCTATATTTTGTGTAAAACCACTGTAGCGTTGAAGATGACTTTCAGCACAAATGTCATGGTACTTACAGCTAAGCTGGAACCTAGTTTTTCAGCTTCTTAATTAAAATCACTTTAAAATCGTCCGACAATATTATCTTTATTCTCTCCAGCTGAGTAGCAACAGAATCTACACATCTTTTATTCAATCGAGCCTAACAATCTTTCTATGAGCTCTTTCATTTTTAACACCTCAAAACATTTTCAAGAAGCAAAATATTTAATACAGTGTTCAATGTTATAGCAATGATCTTCATTTACTATCTATGTGGTAGAAAAGTATACTCAAAAATTAATTTTACTTGCTTTACAGTTTATTCCAAAGAATGAAGACTAGACTAGCATAAGCCCAGCCAAGAAGCCTTCTGAACATTTAAGTAGATACAGTGACAATTCTGTTCAAATAAACACACACACACACACACACACACACACACACACACACACACACACACCTTGCTGAATCAAATACAGCCTCAAGGGAAAACATTAAAATAAGTATTCCATGAGATATTATTATGAAAAGTAAATACTAATTTTTAAGTGCACAGAAATAAAAATAACAGCAATACTTAACAATAACAAGTACCATATACTAAATGTAGAGTAACAAAGGATGAACGCTGCCACATATCTTTATTCTATAATATGTAAGCACTAAGAAATCTGCAAATAAATTTATAAAACTTATCTAAGCTCTTTGAAATTGTGGCAGTCCTTTAAACTGTAACACTATCTAGAAGCAACTACTCTACTTTATAACTAAAAGTCTCAAATTACATTACAACATTACCATCGATCTTGTGTACTGTCCTAGGTTGTAAAAAGGTGTGATTTTCTTACCATTTCACTCACTTTCTTCTGTAAAGAATATTGAGAAACCTTGAAAAAATGGAGAAAATTTTCTATTAAAATTCTTTACTATAAATTTCTTTTGACATCAAAACTGCTTGCTACCAACTATGGCCTTTATGTCTTATTACAGTATTTAGTTGTTTGGTTTTGTTTTTTCAACAGCAGCTCTCTTTCTTACAACACTAGTGCATTTAAGCCAGTATGGTGTCGTGTGACTATAAATACAGCTCTTGGCAGAAAGACCAAGACCAGCTTCTGTTACACAGTTGAGATCCTGTCTCAAAAAATACATCCATCGCCTCTGTTAACATATATTTACAGGCCTACTATCGCTACATATGTTCCTGGGATACAGCACAAATGAAACAGATCCCTGGCTGTAAGGGTGTCTTTTCTGGTGCAGTAGCAGTAGAAGGACAGTAAGTATAAGTACTACACTATGATAAAGAATGACTACTTTTAAAAATGTGATAGACAGCACCTGGTAGTGTTTGACATTTCACATTCACTGTTCATTAGAAGAAATAGGAAAGTACAAATAAACAAAAGACAAAAAATTATTGAGTTAAAAAAAAAAAAAACCTCATGCCTCAATGAATCCTAAATACTCTAGTACTTCCAGAGCTTTGGTGAATTTGATATGCTATAATAGCAATCTATGTCCTATTCTATGAGACTCTTACAGCTTGTCACTGTTATATACAACATAGTATGCCAACATTTAACTTCACTAGAGCTTACCTAATCCCTCTCAGGTTTGTAGTTTGCCTAGTTTTCAGATTTTTAGTATTCTGAATTATTCTGTAATATGCTTATATTTGAATTTTATAGTTAATTATTTTAGTAGAATACATTTCAAAAAGCATAATTCCTTAAGTTTGTTATTTAAAAAAATTACAAAGCTACTTTGTGTGTGTGTGTGTTTCCCCTTTAAGGGCTTCTACTTGTTTACCTGTGTACTTTGGACTCAGAAGGGGTCAGCCCCTCACTCCCAGGAATACTGAGAGACAGAGAAGCTACTTGAAAGGGAGGAGCACGAAAGGGAGCCACTACAGTCTCAGGGCAAGGGAGTTCACCAGGGCTGGGACTGTGAGCACTACAGGAAGGAACTGGGAGGCTGGGCCCGGTTCCAGAGCACAGGTGAAGGACACAGATCGACCGGCTTTCACATCTTCCTCATTTGCCTTTTTCTGCTTCTGCTGCATGATCTCCAAATCCCTGGGGCTAGAGATGATGTGCACACTGGTTCTCTGTTTCCAGTCAGAAGCAGAAGCCCTTCATCTCTGAGCCTTCCCTTAACCAAGTGTCACCCTGGTTTTTTTTTTGTTTTTTGTTTTTTTGTTGTTGTTTTTTTTTCATATTTTTCTGGCAGGCCAGCTCACACTGGATATATTTTTTAAAAAATGTTACTTATCCCTCCAGAATAGCTGACCAAGTTAAACTCTAACCAGCCATGTGTGAATTCTCATTTTCTTCAATATACTTAACATTTGTTAAACTTTAAGAAAAATAAGATAACTGCTTCACATTGTCTATGAAACAAATGCCTTAGTCAGCTGCTATGACCTTAACAGAATAGGTTATGTGTAAGTCACTTCTTCAGTATCTAGAGATACTGTCAGGAAAAGTGTATTAATGTAGGGATTAGTGTAATAACAGTGGACCCAGGAAAAGCTTGCCCACTTTTACTGTGAGGAAGAAATAATTAAGTAATATACGTAAGTTAACATGACACTTTAAATATTGATAAGTAATAAAGAAAAATAATCAGGAAAAGAAATTTCATTGTATGGTCAGGAAAGACCTTCCTGAAACAGTACCTTTTGACTAATGGCTTGAAATAGAAGAAAGAATACTTCAACAAGTTCAAAGTGCTTAACATGGTCAATAGCCTCTTTTTGTTTCTCCGTTTCAAAGAACCAGAAAGCTCATGTGGAAAAAGTAAGTAAAAAGGAAAAACAGACAAAAATAACCTGAGAGATGGTAAAATGAAAATCTCTGTGAGTCCGGTAATTTGGGGTAGGGATTATATTTTTGCAAATTCATAAGGAAGCAAATAGGCTTCAAGCAAATAGGCTGACTGCTGTTGTAAAGGCTCTCTCTGATTTAAGTCAGCCCAAGCAGTGAACAGAGACGATGCTGGGAATGTATGTTATTGTAACCAGCCAGCCATTCATACAAATAGTGAAAGCATACATTTACTCTGCATGACATTACAACATGATGCTGTCATCTGCAAAGTTCATGCTTGAGAACTATGTAAATTATACAAAAAGGCATAATGTCTAAAATTATTTATTTACATGTATAAAACTATTAGAGAATACAAAGTAAAAATTTTAAAGTTGTCATTAAAAGATGATATGTATTTTTAGCAAACATAAGTGTATCTGTTTCTGAATAATATTGAAACCCAAACTAAATATAAATAAAATAAATAATATATAAATAAAATGTGGCAAATGCAAGACTGAAAGTTACCTCTCTATCCATAAAGCAACAGTGTACTTTCTCCTGGATAATTGGCACACTTAAATCCTCAGCCTAGGGCAAAACACCAGGAGGCAACCGCCTGAACACAGTGTGTACAAAAGCACAAAACCAGTCTGCATCTCTACTGACAGATAGGATCCCACAAAGTTAAAGCATCTCTACACAGCAAAGGAAACAATTAACTGAATTAAGAGACAGCCTACAAAATGGGAGAAAATCTTTGCTAGGTATGTATCTTTAAAAGGACTAACATCTAGACTATACAAAGAACTCAAAAAACTATCAAAAAATCAAATCACCTACTCAATAAATATTTGTTAATAAGATTAACAAATTGTTCTTAAAAGATGAAGTACAGATGGCCAATAAAATATAAAAATGTTCAATCTTGCTAACTATCGGAAACACAAAAGTATATCATCCCACTCCAGCCAGAATGGCAGTTATTTAGAAAACAAACAATTCCAGGCATGATGGTGCACATCATTAATCTACTCACTCAGAAGACAGAAGGAAACAGATCTCAGTGAAGTCAAGACTACCACCTTGTGTACATGGTAAGTTCCAACCCAGCCAGGGTTACACAATGAGACCCTGTCTAAACACACACATACATACATACATACACACACACACACACACACAAACACACACACACACACACACACACACACACACCAAGGATAAGAACAAAGGGCAACATTTACACACTATGTGTATGAATGTGAACTAATCCAGATACTATGGAATCAGTATCTACCATATGACCCCACTGTATATTTACCCTGCGTATTTACCCTGAAAGACCCACATAAACATCTCACAGAGATACTTGCACATCGATGTTTATGCAGCAACCCCATGTTCACTAAGTTATGGAATGAAGCCAGGTGTCTGCCAACAGAGGACTAGATAAAGAACTGCTGCTTCTACTTTCAAAGGGTTCCAGAGGCCAAATATCTACTATGCAATGTCACTGCCAATATGGCAACTCATGAAGCAGATCCAGAGCCATGGCTTCCCGCCAGAAATGGAGGAGCAGGATGTTGGCACTCTGCCCATGTCTTGTGCCCAGGAGAGCAGGATGGATTGTCACCCTGCAGCCTGTGCTTCTGCCAGTATCAATGTGCAGATGCCATTCTTGTAGCTCTTACCTGCAAGTTTAGTTTGAGTTACAGCATTTGGGGAGCATTTAACTTAATCACTGCTAGTTTGCAATGTCTTTGTAAGAGTAGGGTTGGCAGCAATGCAGTATGAAAGGCTAGGAGGTGGAGGTCACACTTACTGTGTTCCTATGGAAACTTTGAATATTTTATATGGACTTCTATTCACTTTTCAGACATGATACTAATGAGTGCCCCTGAGCTGCTGAGCAAGCATTTGTAGCTTGTGCATTGGCAGAATGGGCCAAAAGCTTATGTTGTGAGCCATTTTGAAAATAAAGTATCTTGAAATAAAAAAAGTGGAGATTTTAGCTATAAAAATTAAATTAATATGGTTTGCAAGAAAATTGACACAACTGGAGATGATCATATTAAGTAAACTAAATCAGTCTCAGAAAGACAAATATCATAGGTTTCCTTTCATTTTTGGTTCACAGGTTTTATAGAGACACATAAAATCAAAAGTATATATGACATGAAAGATGTGAAACAAGGTGAACATGAACAACTAACAGGAAATAAAGAGAACTAAGAGAGGAGAGGGAGGCATGGCAGATAGGCTAGGACATCATATACTGTATGAAAAATATCCTCTGTAGCCCAGTACACTGTGCAATGAGCTGCTCTTAATTGCAAAAAACATTCAGTTATGCCAACACAAGGAAGCTTGTTTTTTTTATTATATTTCTATTGCAAAATAAACGTCATCCCACGGCAAACTGAAACCCTAAACTTGTAGCACTAAGCATAGAAAGACCCAAGACACACTGCCTGCACATATACACAAACCAGGGATTATCACTGACATTTTAAGATTCAGAAAAAAAGAAAGTATCATAAATGAATTCTGTAGGAAAAGTTATATGACATAATTTCACCAGAAAATGTACTTCCTGTGAAGAGGGCTAGCAAGTTAAAATTTATGAGCCACATCAAAAACAAGGACCTCCAAGAGGAAAACTCAGCAGGCAGACATGCAAACAGGAAGCCTTAACCCCCAATAATTAGAGATAAGAGATAAAAATCTCAAAGATATAAAATTATTTTTATATGATTAAAGACATAAAAGATAAAGTAAAAAGCATGAGAAAAGTATAAGACACTATAAAAAAGGGAGATTTGAAAGTGCACCAAATTGAACCTCCATAAAACAGAAATGCAGTTATAAAATGAAAAACTTAATGGGTAAGTTATATGACAAATAAAACATAGTTGAAAAATTAGTGAACTAGAAGATAAATGTAAAGAAACTGCATAAGATATGGCAAGCCCACAGAGAGAAAGAGTGTGTGAGCACAAAGGCATGTGAGATAGACCGAGAGGATTCAAAATGTATCTAAGAAAATGGAAAGGAGAAAAGATGGAGATTATTGGAGAAGGTAAAACGTGAAGTCTTCACAGCTTACTTTTTTAAAATCACAAATATTAATTTCATATCTCAAAAACACTTTGAATTATATAAAATTGGGAGGGTGGTAAATATTTTGGTAATAAGAATTATTATAATTCCACTAATAAAGCTATATGTCTCTTCTTAAAGATTTAGAATATATATAGATATATATATTATATTCAGTTTCATAGCATAATTCAGAGAAAAGTACAAATATCCCATAGACTTTGTGCTCTCACACATGAGCAACCCCCCAACTATTAACATCTCTTTCTCTCCTTCCCTTCTCTCCTCTCCTCCCCTCCCACACACAAATTATGTGCCTGTTACAATTACTGAACCTACAATGACACATTACCACTTGAAGTCCACGGTTTATAACAGGACTCACTCTTGAACAGTCTGTGGGCTGGGCAAACAGCACCACACAGAATACTTCCACTATGGTAAAAAGTGTTCCATGCTATTTTTTCTCCTCTGATTTTTTTAAAAATATTTAATTTTGTAAGAAATGGTCAAATTATCTCCACAGCAATGAACATTGCAGTTGCTACCCATGCCTGACAGCACTTTCTGGTATCTGTGTTCTGGATTTTGGTTGTTCCAACTGACGTCCAGTGTTCTTTGTGATACTTTACTTTGGAGCTCCTCCATGGCATATGATGTGGACCATCTTCCAGGTGTGTATATTCCACGTCTCTGTGTATCTTTGGTAAGGCTTTATGATGATCTGGGATGTATTTTTTTATTTGGGTTGCTTGCTTTTCTCGTATTGGGTTTTACTATATCTATCTCTGTATGTAATGACTAGCTCTCTGCAGTACGAGTGCCTTCTGTAATATTTTCTTCCTGTCTGTGGCTTCTTTCACTGTGCTGATAGAGTGAATTCCCCACTGCTCCAGGGTCATTTATCGATGAGGGTATAGTCTAGGACCTTTTTGCTACATGTCCTCTGTCCTCTGTATAAAATGTTATTCAAATGGCTAAGCCTTATCCATGGATCAATACATACACATAGCACAACTCCAAGAACTCTGTTATGTTTCATTGATATGTCTGCATGAGGCCTAAGACCATTAAGTTTCAATAGCAGAAAGAGAAACTTATTAAATATGACTTCAAACCTGACAGAATTGTGTCTTATTGTCTATAAAACCAGTAAGTTTAAATTTAGTGAGAAAATAGTGAAATAGAGCTATAGAAGTCACCTATCTTCTGGCTGCAATCCAGTTTGATCAGGCGACCTATCTCCTGTTCATGCTTCTAGAGAGTCAACTCCTCTTCTCATGTACTCCTACCACACAGAGTAATAATGGACACACCTTATTACTCAAGAGAAATGATCTTGTTTGGGAAATACTAATATTGTTCAACTTCCTCATTTTACTTAAAGATCAAGAAATATGATATAAGAAACCATTAATCCAGAAAATTATCTAGCCCTTTGAAAATAACATTTTGATAAGGAAAGTCTGATTTGTTAAGTAATCCTCTCTTTGAAATCAACTAAGTATCATGCTTATACAGAAATGGAGTGTATTCAAATAAATAATCTATTACAATGAAAACAATTTTGTTCTTTCTCTCTCTGGGCATTTGGTTTTCTGCTTTAGCTTGTTTTGAAATTTGGTGGTTAGAACCACTTGATATGAGCTCCACAATAAAAGGCACTATCTGATTATTTTTGGTAATTAGAATCTTATGAAAGGACAGAGAGGAAGGACATTAAGTAACCAGAATGGAAAGAGGCAGGGGAGTTGCTCTGCATTAACAGGCCTTTGCAGCATGGGTCTGTGTCAAATCCTTACCTAAGTTTCTTCAAGTCGGGGTCGGGGAGATGGACTGACAGTGACGCTTCCTGCTCTACTCTGTCCATGCGACGTGTGTAACAAAGCAGGTGTTGTGTAGTATGTCACCTGTACTATGTCACCATCAAGGCAAAACATGTCCTTAGACCTATTCAAGTGTAGGTCACATGAAGGAACTTCTTTTGTTTTGAAAATACTCTACATTTTCCAGATAATTAGGTGGTGTATATATGAAAACAACTAAAACAATCTAAAAAGAATAAATTACTTATGTCAAAATTACTATACTCCTTGTTGAAAATATGATACTTTTTTCAATATATTCCCCCCAAAAAAGAAAAAAAATTAAAAATATAAATTAGGACCGAAAGGATGTTTTTATAATAGCTTTAGTGTTTGTGGTTTCTATTTTCTCTTCTTTTTATTGAATGTTTCTTTTGTCTTAAAGTTTACCAACATTTTGTATTTAATTTTTCTATACTTTGTTATCTCAAGGTAACAAAGGAAGTCCAAAATAAAAATTGCCTAATACCTTGAAGAGACTCTGAATAGACCTAATACAACTGTGTAGCAATTTGGAAAATATGGAATATGATAAATATCTCATGGTGTGCTATAAAGATAAATTTACAACATTAAGATCTAACATAAAATTGAATATATAGACAGAATAAAACATGAGTGAGTGGTAACTTGGAGTGGTAATGCCCTCTCCTATGCCCTAGACCTATTTCCTAGGTCTAGGGACATGTTTCGTCTTGATAGTGACATAGTACAGGTGACATACTTAAATTCCCAAAGCCATAAAAATATAAACTTATTCATGGCAATAATTAAACAAAGGGACAAATTAAAAACCCAAATCAAGGCAGGCATGGTGGTGCATGCTGTTAATCTCAGTTCTCTGGACGGAGAAGAAGGCAGATCTCTGTGAGTTTGAGGCCAGCCTGGTCTACATAGTGAGACAATGGACAGACAGACAGACAGATAGACAGATAGACAGCAAAGAAAAACTACTTGAAGCTCTTGGCACAGATGAGAGGTTTATTTTAATGAACTATGCAGAACTTGTGTAGCTGAACTAACATCAAACCACTCCCTAAACATCTATGCTTATACCCACAGAAAGCCCCTTAAGGTACAGAGAACTTTTCAGAAGATGAGGCAGAAAATAAGAGCTGGAGGATCGGGAGAGAAGCTGTGAGATCCCATCTTGCAAGCAGGACACCGCTAAAGCAACTACCAACTCATCAGCTGTGCACACTGGCACTAGATCTCCAGGCTCTCCTAACAATCAGTTATGGGACAGGGAAGAACTCCAGGGCAACCATATACTGTTAATCTGTTGACAATCGACAGGTTTTAGGAGAGGAGGGTAATGATGTCCAGGTGGATAGCCACTATTTCCACCTGGCTCACCAGGCTCTGAGAGTCAGTTCAAAACTTATGTTGATGGTAAACTCTGTGGGACACTAAACAGACGCACAACTAGCAATAGGAAAGGAGATTTATTGGAAGGTGTTGGTTATATATGACCACGATTATAATGAACTAACCTCTAACACTGTAGGCAAGCCTCCAACTACATGCTTCCTTATAGGAGCCACCTTGGTCCTGGTGTCTTCACAGCAATAAACAGTGACTAACAAGTATGAAGTATGTATAGCTGCATTCTATTTAATATGTGTATATGCTATTTAAAATACAGTATATATAAAACAAAATTCAAATTTCAAATTATGGTACCTATGCAAAAGTCTTATGTAATTTTATTTTTTTGGTTCTTTTTTTCGGAGCTGGGGACCGAACCCAGGGCCTTGTGCTTCCTAGGCAAGCGCTCTACCACTGAGCTAAATCCCCAACCCCAAGTCTTATGTAATTTAATGTTATATAAATATCATTAGCTTTGCTAACATATTGAAGGGTATTTCATTGACACAATGCTAAAATAGAAGATTGATTTTTAAACAGTAAGTTACTTTACCTGTAGTGTTTTTAATGTTTCCTTCAATCCTTCTATTTCTTTTTCTTTGATTTCTGTAGCAAGTTTGTATTTTCCCTTTAAGAAAAATCACACTTCAAAACTTTTTAGTAAATATAAAAGAAGAAAATAGAAGAGCTCAAGAGCCAAAACCTATACTTTAAACCTAACACTTCACAGACTTTAAACCTATGTCTGCATAAAAAATTATATTTCCAACAGCTTTTAAACATCACAGTACTGCGATAACCTTTATATTATTATCATAAAATATTTTAACTTGACAACTCAATTTATGAGAACACTTCTAAGAGACCCTATATATATATATTATATAATTATTAAGTTCTTACATAGACTATGCAAGCACCTCTCAGAATTTACAAAAAAAAAGAGTCTAAAAGGCCCTCTATAAATAACAAACCCCCAGGATGCTTATCCTGTATATACAAAATGGCATAGTGTTTGCACATAAGCTACATACATTCTCTTATGCACTTCAAATTATTTCCAGATTACTTATAATACTTTTTTATCTTTATTAACTTGAGTATTTCTTATTTACATTTCGAGTGTTATTCCCTTTCCCGGTTTCCGGGCCAACATCCCCCTAACCCCTCCCTCTCCGCTTCTATATGGGCTTCCCCTCCCCATCCTCCCCCCATTACCACCCTCCCTCCAACAATCACATTCACTGGGGGTTCAGTCTTGGCAGGACCCAGGGCTTCCCCTTCCACTGGTGCTCTTACTAGGATATTCACTGCTACCTATGAGGTCAGAGTCCAGGGTCAGTCCATGTATAGTCTTTAGGTAGTGGCTTAGTCCCTGGAAGCTCTGGTTGCTTGGCATTGTTGTTCATATGGGATCTCAAGCCCCTTCAAGGTCTTCCAGTCCTTTCTCTGATTCCTTCAAGGGGGTCCCATTCTCAGTTCAGTGGTTTGCTGCTGGCATTCGCCTATGTATTTACTGTATTCTGGGTGTGTCTCTCAGGAGAGAACTACATCCGGTTCCTGTCGGCCTGCACTTCTTTGCTTCATCCATCTTATCTAGTTTGGTGGCTGTATATGTATGGGCCACATGTGGGGCAGGCTCTGAACAGAGGCTTCTGCCTCTGTTCTAAACTTTGCCTCCCTATTCCCTGCCAAGGGTATTCTTGTTCCCCTTTTAAAGGAGTGAAGCATTCGCATTTTGGTCATCCTTCTTGAGTTTCATGTGTTCTGTGCATCTAGGGTAATGCAAGCATTTGGGCTAATAGCCACTTATCAATGAGTGCATACCATGTGTGTTTTTCTGTGATACTTATAATACTTAATACAAAATAAATTCTATACAAATAGCTGTTTTAAAGTACTAGTTATGGAATGACATCATGAATAAAATCTATGTATCCAGTATAGAGGCAATTTTTCTTAACTAATATTTTCAATTAGTGGCAAGTTGATCCATGTAAACAAAACTGTGGATGCAAAGGGTAAAATGTTTTCTAAATAATAAAGTATAGGCATATTTACATCATGAATATAAAGATAAGGGAGAATTCCCTTTAAAAGTCTCTTGCTTTAGAGTATGTCTATAAGTTAATATTGTAAATTCTACGTCCATTGCCATAATAAGAAACATATCAACTATGTTACCATGAGAATATATTCAGTGTCAGGTAGTTCTTGATTTGTTCAAAGTCATGTCTCCTCTCCCAGTTGGCTAGCAACCAGATGCAAATCATCTCAATAATTTTACATTTAAAGCAGGTGCCCACACTGAAAAGGCAGTAGAGCAGTGGTTCTCAGCCTTCCTAATGCTACAACCCTTTGATACAGTTCTCTCGATGATGAAATTATTTCATTTCTACTTCAAAACTGTAATTTTGGCTGGAGAGATGGCTCAGCAGTTAAGAGCACTGTCTGCTCTTCCAGAGATCCTGAGTTCAATTCCCAGCAACCACATAGTGGCTCACAACCATCTGTAATGAGATCTGATGCCCTCTTCTGGTGTATCTGAAGACAGCTACAGTGTACTCGTAAAATAAATAAACAAATCTTAAAAAAAAAAAACCTGTAATTTTGCTACTGTTATGAATCACAAATATTGACATGCAGGATATCTGCTATGCAATCCCCAATGGGCCATGACCCACAGGTTGAGAACCACTGCACTAGCCCATGGCTCATAGAAACAGGTAGAAGGGAGTAATGTCAGTTTGGATGCTCAAGAAGCCTGAGTTCTAGCCCTAATTTTCCCACGTAAAATCCTCCCACCTGTTAGGCCTGAATAGCCTCAATCATAAAATCACAAACATCAACTCACAAAATTAACTCAGGTCTTTCTGCTTGTAAGATTTTAATCAACCAATATTTCCACTATTTTATTACTAACATTCACTTTTATTATAGTAAACAATGATGATAAATTCATTTAACTATGTTTTAAGTTATTTTGAAAAATAATAGCTACCTTTTCTTCTTCCAAGGCATACATCTTCATTTGCAGCTGGTCAGTTTTTAAAATCAAAAACAGGTAAGCAAATTTTTAACAGTGATTTCTATCAATCAGTAAAGTATTTTATACTTCTATATTAAGTACATACAGTTTAAGCATGTTCTCACATTCAGAAAATATAAATATATGAAAGAGAAGGAAAGACAATCACTATAGCACGTAGATAACTAAATCACTTAAACACCAATCATTTCTTTGAAGTTTGGTTTAACCCTCCAAAAATCTTAAATATCTAATGGTTTTACTATATACTTTTAAGCAGCAGCATGTAACATTTTCTAAAGGTGTAATTTTATGAAATCGTAACATTTGTATTGCATGAGCAGTAATTATATCCTGTTTGCTAAATACTTATCATAACTTAACTTGTTTGTTAAATACTTATCATAGTGAAATAATTACCTTTATTTTTTAAATGTTATTTTTTAATAATTTATTTCTTTTTATTCACTTCACATCCTGTTCACAGCCCTCATCTTCCTCCTCTCCTCCCAGTTCCATCCTTCATTGTCCCCTCCCTTCTCCTCAGAGGAGGGGAACCCCCCTTGGGTACCACCCGCTCTGGGACATCTAGCTCCAGCAGGTTAGGCACTTCCTCTCCCACTGAGGCCCAACCAGGCCGTCCAGGTAGGAGCCGGGGATCTAATGGTAGGGAATAGAGACTGAGACAGCCCCTGCTCCACTTGTTAGGGAAGAAGACCAAGCTACACATTTGCTACAAATGTATTGGGGGGGGCTAGGTCTAGCCCCCAAAAAATGTTATTTTAAAATAGCAAGATAAAAGTGAATATTTCAAAGGAAAAAATAAAATATTCTAATCAGCATTAATGATTTTAGCAATATTTTTTCTTTGTGACGTCTCTCTTTTTCCGCACTCTTCATTTACATTCAAGAGTTCTTTACTTAAAATAAACACAGGGCTACAAATGCAGCACAGTGATAAAGAGCTTTCTCTCCATGTGCAAGGCCCTGCGATCAGGCTCTGGCCCTGGAAATAAGCAAGCATGAGGATCTGCAGGCGTCTCCTGCACCCTCAGTTGTCAGGATGTTCTCCTGGGCCCAGTCTCTGGTGAGGGCAAAGACGCAGGTGTCATGGTCTAGAGAACACTGTTACACTGGGGTTTCTGCTTTCTTACGCCTCAGTTAAAACTCATAACTCAAGTTAGACTTACTGCAAATTAAATGAAGAAAGTTTTCTTGTTTAAACCAGTTCATCCCAAGATGTAATTATCACTAACCTCAACCAACTAGTGATGTTGATACACAGGTTTATTTCTTCGTGTGTTTCTTTTTCTACACACACACACACACACACACACACACACACACACACACACACACTTGTATGAAAATAAAGATTAAAAAGAGAGAAATACTGAGGACAGGAATATAAGGAACAACTTCCAGAGGCTAACCTGTATCTTGGGGTACCTTCCTAAGGAGTACAGATAAATCTGAGAAAGTCAAAGATGATGCATTTCAATTTAATGAGGTTATAATTTCATTTCTTTAAAATATTTTAGTTTTATTTTCAGTTACTGGTGGTTGCTATTCATGGAGGCTTCAGCAGATAGCACATAAGGATAGCCTCCCTCCCTACATCTTCTTTCGTTTTTTAGGGGTTTTTGGGGGGGGTGTTTTGTTTTGCTGTTGTTTATTTGTTTGTTTTTCAGACACAGCCTCTCTGTGTATCCCTACCTGGCCTAGACCTCACAATATAGACCAGGTTGGCCTTGAACTCACAGAGATCCATCTGCTTCTACCTCCAGGATTAAAGGAATGTGCCTCCTTGCCTGGCTTCACATCTTTCTCTTAATATATTTAATTACTGGTGAGTTGATCCATAGACCATGCATGGTTCAAACAACTGACTTTGGTAAAGAGGCAGCATGGGAAACACGGGAAAGGTAAGACAATAGCATACTGTCACAAAAGGATGAGGGTGAATGAGCATGTATCCGAATTATTTAGAAAAGATACATCACCAGAAAACATTTTTTTCCAAATTTCTCTATACTATCATGAGTGAGAAGTAAAAGTAGTTTTATTTCCTGCTATCAATAATATTATCATTTTTGTTTCTGTGTACTCAGATAATAGTTTGTCAAAATACTTACTACAGAAAGAAAAATACAAAATTACTGCAGTTAGTCTATCAGCATGAAAATTACCTGATTTTTAAAAACTCCCATTGCTTCTTTGTGTTGCTTTATTAATGCCTCCTTTTGATTCTGAAGAGTCTCCTATTTGAAAAATTATGAGAAAATAAAAAGAAAATTATGAGAAGTTGAAACAAATCCCAATTTGTCTATGATTAAAGTAAAAGTTAAGCACAGGAGCCTAGGCAGACGTCTCAGAGGGTAAGGACGTTGGTGCTTTTGTGGAGGACCCTGGGTCCGCACCTTGTGGCAGCTGAAACCACCTGTAATCCCAACTCCGAAGAATCATATGCCCTCTTCTGACCTCAGTGGGCATCTGGCATGCACACGATAGGCATACACATGAAGACACTATGCAATGACACAAAATAAATATGAAAATATCATAAAGCACATTTATTTCTACGTATTCTCTTGAACTATGACTTCAATCAATTTAATTATCTTTTGGTCATAGAATTGCTTTCACTTGCTTCTTCATAATAAAGACACACTGCTTTAAAATTTTTTAGACTCTAGATATAGCCGACTCCAAAGTTTTCTTCAATGCCAAGCCAGCCATGATAAGTCACATCCATTACAGCACTTGGGAGGGAAAGATATGGAATTCAAGGCCCATCACAATTACATAGAAGGTTCCAGGATATTCTGAACCACATGAGACACTGTCTCAAAAAAAAAAAAGGAAGGAAAACAAGAAGGGGGAGGGAGGGAGAGAAAGAGAAATTCTAACTAAAGTTATTACAATAGCAACCATCACTCTGGTTTCTCTTCAGATCGTATAAATCTTTCACCTTTTACAATAGCAACCATCATACACAAGAAGAATTATTGTCTTGGGGCTGGGATTTCCATAGAAGTGAACTTTTTTATCTAAGTATATATAGCCAATGACATTTACTTCTTCAAGTTCACCAAACTATTTTTTGTAAAACCAAGGCACAGGAAAGAATTTCACTTTTCTCTTTCTCCTCCTCCTCCTTCCTCCCTCCATGCCTCCCCGCCTCCATCTCGCCCTGTCTCTATCTGACTCTCACTGTCTCTCTCTCTCTCTCTCTTTCTGCGTGTTGGGGGCAGGGTCAGAAGACAACTCAGGTGTTGGTCCACCTTATTTGAGATTGTTTCTTGTGCACTGCCTTGTAGTCCAGGCTAACTGGCCATGAAGGGGTAGTCTGCACCTGCACTGTCCAGTCTATACCTCCCACTTTCACTGCAGGAGCACTGGAACTGCAGGCCCACACTATCTCATCTGAGAATTCAAACTCACATCCTCATTCATGCACAGCAAGCACTGTACCCACTGAGGCAGCTCCCCAGTCCCAGCATTTTCACATATATGACCCTATTTTTCACCTCTCCCTTTTTTCGGGTGAAACTGTATGTCTGGTCCTTTAGGCTTAATATTTAACTTTAAGTGAATTAAAATGTAAATACTTTGGGTTGAAGAGATGGCGCAGAGGTTAAAAGCACTGATTGTTCTTCCAGATGCCCTGAGTTCAATTCCCAGCAACCACATGGCAGCTCACCATCTGTAATGAAATCTGGTGCCCTCTTGTGGATGCAGACTTACATGAAGGAGAACATCGTATATATAATAAAGAATATATAATTCATTCATTCAGGAATTCAAGGCCCATACCTAAACATAGTAAAAGCAATACAGCAAGCCAATAGCCAACATCAAATTAAATGGAGAGAAACTTGAAACAATACCACTAAAATTAGACTAGACAAGGCTGCCCACTCTCTCCCCACCTATTCAATATTGTACTCGAAGTCCTCACCAGAGCATCAAAAGGATGTCAATGGGATACAAATAGGAAAGGAAGAAATCAAAATATCACTATTTGCAGATGATATGATAGTATACATGAGTGACCCCAAAAATTCCACCAGAGAACTACAGCTGATAAACAACTTCGGCAAAGTGGCTGGACATAAAATTAACTCAAACAAATCAACAGCTTCCCTCTACTCAAAGGATAAACAGGCTGAGAAAGAAATTAGAGAAATGACACCCTGCACAATAGTCCCAAATAATATAAAATACCTTGGTATGACTATAATCAAGCAAGTGAAAGATCAGTGTGACAAGAACGTCAAGTCTCTGAAGAAAGAAATTAAAGAAGATCTCAGAAGATGGAAAGATCTCCCAGGCTCATGGATTGGCAGGGTTAATATTGTAAAAATGGCCATTTTGCCAAAAGCAATCTACAGATTCAATGCAATCCCCATCAAAATTCCAACTCAATTCTTCATAGAGTTAGAAAAAGCAATTTGAAAATTCATTTGGAATAACAAAAAACTCAGAATAGCTAAAATTATTCTCAACAATAAAAGAACTTCTGGGGGGAATCACCATCCCTGAACTCAAGCAGTATTGCAGAGCAATCATAATAAAAAACTGTATGGTATTGGTACAGAAACAGGTATAGATCAGTGGACTAGAATTGAAGACCCAGAAATGAACCCACACACTTATGGTCACTTGATCTTTGACAAAGGAACTAAAACCATCCAGTGGGAAAAAATGGTGCTGGTTCAACTGGAGGTCAATATGTAGAAGAAAGCAAATTGACCCATTCTTATCTCCTAGTACAAAGCTCAAGTCCAAGTGGATCAAGGACCTCCACACAAACCAGATACACTGAAACTAATAGAAAAGAAAGTGGGGAAGAGCCTTGAACACATAGGCACAGGGGAAAATTTCCTGAACAGAACACCAATGGCTTATGTTTTAAGTTCAACAATAGACAAATGGGACCTCTTCAAATTGCAAAGCTTCTGTAAGGCAAAAGACACTGTCAATAGGACAAAATAGCAACCAACAGATTGGGAAAGGATCTTTATCAATCCTACATCTGATAGAGGGCTAAAATCCAATATATACAAAGAAATCAAGAAGTTAGACTCTAGAGAATCAACTAACCCTATTAAAATGGGGGTACAAAGCTAAACGAAGAATTTTCAACTGAGGAATATCGAATGGCCAAGAAGTACCTAAAGAAATGTTCAACATCCTTAGTCATCAGGGAAATGCAAATCAAAACAATTCTGAGATTTCACCTCACACCAGTCAGGATGGCTAAGATCAAAAACTCACGTGATAGCAGATGCTGGTGAGGATGTGGAGAAAGAGGAACACTCCTCCATTGTTGGTGGGATTGCAAGCTGGTACAACCACTCTGGAAATCAGTCTGGCAGTTCCTCAGAAAATTGGACATAGTACTACCTGAGGACCCAGTTATACCACTCCTGGGCATATACCCAAAAGATGATCCAACCTATAATAAGGACACATGATCTACTATGTTCATAGCAGCCTTATTTATAATAGCCAGAAGTTGGAAACAACCCAGATGTCCTTCAACAGAGGAATGGATACAGAAAATATAGTATATTTACACAATGGAGTACTATGCAGCTATCAAAAACAATGACTTCATGAAATTCATAGGCAAATGGATGGAAGTAGAAAATATCATCATCCTGAGTGAGATAACCCAGTCACAAAAGAACACATATGGTATGCATTCACTGATAAGTGAATATTAGCCCAAAAGCTCAGAATACCCAAGATACAATTTATAGACCACATAAAACTCAAGAAGAAGAAAGACCAAAGTGTGGATGTTTCAGTCCTTCTTAGAATGAGGATCAAAATACTCACAGGCGGAAATACAGAGACAAAGTATGGATCAGAGACTGAAGGAAAGGCCATTCAGAGACTGCCCTACCTGGGGGATCCATCCCACATACAGTCACCAAATCCAGATACTATTGGGGATGCCAAGAAGTAAATGCTGATAAGAACCTGATATAGCTGTCTCCCGAGAGGCTCCACCAGAGCCTGACAAATATAGAGGCAGATGCTCACAGCCAACCATTGGACTGAGAATGGGATCCCCAAAGGAGGAGTTAGAGAAAGGACTCAGGTAGCTGAGGGGGTTGGCAATCCCATAGAAAGAACAACATTATCAACCAACCAGACACTCCAAAGTTCCAGGGACTATACCAACCAAAGAGTACATATGGAGCAACCCCTGGCTCCAGTAGTATATGTAGCAGAGGATTGCTTTGTCGGCCATCAATGGGAAGAGAGGCCCTTGGTCCTGTGAAGGCTAGATGCCCTAGGGTAGGGGAATGCCAGGACAGGGAGGGAGGGAGGGAGTAGGATGGAAGTTGTGGGTTGGTGGGTGGGGGAGCACCCTCATGGAGGCAGGGGGTGGGGGAATGGGATGGAGGTTTTCAGAGGGGAAACCGGAAAGGGAATAACAAAATTTGAAATGTAGATAAAGAAATGCCCAAGAAAAAAATTAAAAATTAAAAAATAGAAATATTTTAATCAAAGTCAAGGGGCTACAGAGATGGTGCAATGGTTAAGAACACTGCTGGCCAGAGGGCCAGGACACTTGCTGTGGGATACTGTCTTCTAGATGTGACAGCAAAGCTATACCCATGAAATACCAACAGTCTAGTTGCCTAAACAAGACTGCATGATAAGCACACCGGGTGACATACCAATGTGGATGGAGGAAATTTCACAATAGCTGCTGAGGGATGAAGAATCGGTTTTTTCCAAGGATAAATTCTCTGATAGATTAGTCCATCCCAGGAGGTCAGCATTAAACACTTTTATATATGAGCAACACTAACTGAACTAAGTAACAATAATAAAGAAGAGGTCATAAATTTGAGAAGGGATGGAGGGACATGGGAAAAGTTAGAGAAGAGAAGAATTGATGGAAGTTATGTAAACGTAGTACTTGGGTATGAATTTCCCAAAATTAAAATATTTAAATTTTAAAATAAGAAATTGCCCCTTGGGAAAAAACATCTTATCCTCAAACTTACAGAAAGAATTTGTTCTAAGTATTCAAACAATTCTCTCCCTCAGAGTCAATGACACCCTTATACAGTGAGATATCCCTAAGATCTCAAAAATTTACTTTGTTCCAACTTGTGACTTACCTTTAGATCCCCACATTAAAAATATGATAGTCTCCCTTATGGAGACTACCCATACTACATCCATTGCCTTTTTTTTTTTTTTTTCTTTAAAGGAGGCAGGATCTTAGTCTCTCAATGCCAATTCTTTCACCGGGTAGCCTGACACCCAGGATGCTGACCTTGAACTCTCAAGCACAATCCTGCCCCAGCCTCCCAAGCGACTGAGACTACAGGCGTGCACCACCACACCTGGCCCGTCCATTTGCTGAAAAGAGATTTCTGTGAGATTTTTTTTCCTGGGGAAACATAAACAAACATCTACTCATTCCAGAAAGAGCATTGATAACATAGCAAAAACAAAGTAAAAACCAATTCCACTCAAGTCTAGTTTAGTGAACCAGTGACTTTAACTGGGGTTACTTGTAGGGATGGAAGTAACTTACAGATGGAACGCCACTGAAAGGAGTCTCTCCACTCCCAGCAACTGCTAATGGTACGGATACACCCTCAGAAAGAGGAGGTGTCTCGTGCTCTACTGGTCTACTGTCCTGTAGTCCCCCAGCTTTCACAAGGGAACATTAGTAGGTGCAGTCCTGTGATTAGTCCTACGAGGAATCACACATGGCTGCTCTGGTTTCAAGATGGCAATGGCCACATCATGCCTGGAGGACAGGTTCCCCGACTTCAGCACTTTCCTCTGGCTCTGACGTTCTTTCTGTCTCCTCTTTCACAATTTTCCCTGAATCTTGGAAAGAGTAATACTTGTGTGTTATTATTTTAAAGCTCTATTTAAGGCAAAAATTCGGGTGTCTGTGAGAAAGCCACAATCTTTTGTTCTCAGCAGCTTGACTACTATGTCTCTAAGGTAATCACTGCCCAGTGCAGAAAAGAAGCTTCCCTGACAAAGGCCATCTACAGTAGTAATCTATGGGCGTAAACAAAAATGTCTGGAAAGCAAGCTAATGATATCCATCATATTCATGAACACTTTAGTAATAGCTTCCCTGCTGAAGCCTATGTCCTTCCCAGACACATTTTCACCCTGGCATGCCGTACTGAGTGTGTGCTCCTTCCTCTGAAGCAGACCTTAAATATAATAAAAATGCATTTGTCTGCATCCATAATAGTTGTGCCCCTACTGTGCCAGCAGGCAGGCACATGTCGCCTGGCATGTTGATAGGGTAGCACACAGGACTGACTGTTAAAACAATTCTCTCCAGCATCTGCATGGTGCCTTCTAACATTCCGAAAGTAGGGAAGGAGACTCCCTTCCCTACTCAGCTTTATCTCTCCATGTTCTGCAACCATAGAGTATAACGTGTTCAGAAGCAATTTTACCACATAGTTATGGCACAAAGCCACCAGCAGTTGCAACAGTCTCTATTGTTTGTGGAGGCCTCAGGACCCTGGCCAACAAAATCTTGTCTTCTGAGTAATCGTTCCCAAACATACAGAGTGCCTTCTGCATTTAAACTCCCTGGATGATAGTTTCCTATTTAAAGGCACACACTCTTGTAATACTTTCTCAGTCACCTGGTTGAGTTTCAACTGCAATTTATCCAACCATAAACCTCCCAAGAACTCCCAGCTGTGCCCTGCATGATGTGCACACTGATTCCCATCCTTGCTCCTTCAGGGGTGTGCACACATTTAAGGTGTTTTTCTCAACCTGTAACCTACTCAGAGATAGCAGTACATGAGACCTTCATACATAAGGCAAACTGGGTCTATGGAACCCTAATCTTTTTCACCTGCACTGCTCTTTTATTTTGTTGCTGCTGCTGCTGCTAACTAACGCTGTTGTTTTGACCCCTGTAGTGAACTGTTTCTCAGGCTTAAAAGCATTCCAGGGGTTTAAAAGCAGTGAATTTGGTTTCTTGTTATTTTTAGCTAAATACTTCATCTTGACCCAGATCTTGTCCTTTTTTTTCTGTTTTTTTTTTCTTTTTCTTATCCCCAGACCCAATTTATATACCAAGCTAACCCACCAGAGCCTCTTTACCTCATACAATTTATGGATCTTAGCATGGCCACAAACACCCACACACATCCATGCTAGCTAGCACCAAAGTTCCTCCTTCTTAACTACCAGAAAAACACAGTCTTCAGCATCTTGGAACTTAGGCATCACACACCATTTCCCCCATGCCTCTTTCCTTATTCTTGCTTTCCTTTTTACCTCACTTTCCAGTTCTTCATTGTTAAACTCTTTTCATAGATTCCAAGCTTTTGGAACCCACATGGAGCTATTTAACATAAATCTATTTTGTACTTTCTTTTCCTTACCCCTACCCACTTCCTTACAGTAAGCCAGGACTGGCTTCTCATCATCATATTAGCAGCTGGCATGTGCTTTCCCACCGGTGGGCCAAGTCTTATGAGGACATCATGCAGTTACCACAACTGTTCTGATTTCAAGACTGAAACAGACACATCATGCCTGGAGGACAGCTTTTCACAACACATGCAACCATATATACATACATATATACATACACACAGATATACTATTCATTCCACTTTTATATATTATTCACGTTATATTCATACATATACACATATTGGCACTTCTTTATGTATATTTAAGGACTTAAATGTAATATAGTTTTAAATGAAAAATGACCAGCTGAGTGTAATGGTGTATACTTTTAATCCTAGCACTGGGAGGTTGAGGCGAGCAGACCTCTGTGAGTTCAAAGCCAGGCTAGTGGATACATCAAGTTCCAGGCCAACCAGGACTACACAATGAGACCCTGTCTCAAAAAGAGATAAAAAAATTGGGGTTGGGGATTTTGCCCAGGGGGAGAGCGCTTGCCTAGGAAACACAAGGCCCTGGGTTCGGTCCCCAGCTCTGAAAAAAAAAACCAAAAAAAAAAAAAAAAAAAAAACTCAGGTGACAGCAAATGCTGGTGGTGAGGATGCGGAGAAAGAGGAACACTCCTCCATTGTTGGTGGGGTTGCAGACTGGTACAACCATTCTGGAAATCAGTCTGGAGGTTCCTCAGAAAATTGGACATTGAACTGCCTGAGGATCCAGCTATACCTCTCTTGGGCATATACCCAAAAGATGCCCCAACATATAAAAAAGACATGTGCTCCACTATGTTCATAGCAGCCTTATTTATAATAGCCAGAAGCTGGAAAGAACCCAGATGCCCTTCAACAGAGGAATGGATACAGAAAATGTGGTACATCACACAATGGAATATTACTCAGCTATCAAAAACAATGACTTTATGAAATTCATAGGCAAATGGTTGGAACTGGAAAATATCATCCTGAGTGAGGTAACCCAATCACAGAAAAACACACATGGTATGCACTCACTGATAAGTGGCTATTAGCCCAAATGCTTGAATTACCCTAGATGACTAGAACACATGAAACCCAAGACGGATGATCAAAATGTGAATGCTTCACTCCTTCTTTAAAAGGGGAACAAGAATACCCTTGGCAAGGAATAGGGAGGCAAAGATTAAAACAGAGGCAGAAGGAACACCCATTCAGAGCCTGCCCCACATGTGGCCCATACATATACAGCCACCCAATTAGACAAGATGGATGAAGCAAAGAAGTGCAGACTGACAGGAGCCGGATGTAGATCGATCCTGAGAGACACAGCCAGAATACAGCAAATACAGAGGCGAATGCCAGCAGCAAACCACTGAACTGAGAACAGGACCCCCGTTGAAGGAATCAGAGAAAGAACTGGAAGAGCTTGAAGGGGCTCGAGACCCCATATGAACAACAATGCCAACCAAGCAGAGCTTCCAGGGACTAAGCCACTACCTAAAAAATATACATGGACTGACCCTGGACTCTGACCTCATAGGTAGCCATGAATATCCTAGTAAGAGCACCAGTGGAAGGGGAAGCCCTTGGTCCTGCTAAGACTGAACCCCCAGTGAACGTGATTGTTGGGGGGAGGGCGGCAATGGGGGGAGGATGGGGAGGGGAACACCCATAAAGAAGGGGAGAGGGAGGGTTAGGGGGATGTTGGCCCGGAAACCGGGAAAGGGAATAACACTCAAAATGTAAATAAGAAATACTCAAGTTAATAATAATAATAAAAAAGTGTAAGAAGAGAAAAAAAAAGAAAAAAAGAAAAGACTTAGTCCTTATAATTCAAAGGAGGAGACATTCTAACAGTCTAGTCTCTAAGCAATGACTAAGATACAAGCTGATTGGTTAGGCACTCTCCCTAAGTTAAATCTAGGTTTAATTTTATTTGTTGACAGATAAGTTTTCAAATTGAAATAGAAAAATATCAGGCATGCTACAACAGTCTTCACGAAACTAACCAAGATGACAGAACTCATCTCACTCAGCAAAGCTTGCCAGTTACCAAAAGTGAGGTAACATTACCATCAGGTATGCTTCTGGAAACACCTATGACTTCAGAATACTGAAGAAACAATGTTTAGAACTTCAGCAGGAATCCAGGTTGTAGAGTCAACCATGCCAATGCTCCAATGCCTTCTGAGGACACATATGCACTAAACCGATGTCAGAAAGGCCGAAGCAAAGGCCCCGGCTGATCTTCATTATGCACAGTCCTCAGCTCTGTAATACCCCAAAGCCAAATCTCCTGAGAGATTGTTAACGGCTATGTTGGAACGCCCACAATTGGCTTCACACTATGAAGGAAGCGTGATTGTAAATTACACAAGGAAATTTCAGTCTTTCAGGACACTTTCAGGACTAACACTTGGTGGCACCAGAGGACCTTAATGGAATTTCTCAAAAAAGTTAAACGAAATTGCACATGAGAACAAAGACTGACTAGAAACCATACTCAATTGTAGCACTAATAGAAGTTTTACTAAGACTGCTGAGGCTACCCCTGGTGATTATTTCTTGTGTCAGCAGAACCCTCCTAATTAAACTGTCATTCTTGTGAATCCAAACCTCAGTTCCTGTAAATGGGCTTCCTAAAACTAACCCTATAAAGGGTTCTGTGTTCTCATCACTGCCTACTTCTTCCCAGGACTAACTGAACTTCTTGCCATGGAGCTACAGATCTGAGAGTAAAAGGAATTTCTGGAATATTTCTAAATAGCTCTCTAGTGACACAGCATTTGCTTTGTCAGCATTTTTATTAGAAAACCTTGTAAAGCCTTGTCACTAATTCAGAAACTTGATGTCCCCATCATCTGCAGTCTTAAAGAAAGACAGCAAATAGCATTTCTGTTATTCATGCTCTCCCACTGTCCCCACCCTGCTAAGACTGTGAGGCTCCACAGCACTGCATGGGCTTTCACCATTCAAATGTCTTAGAGGTTGTCCTACAAAACTGGCTGCTTCTCCCCTGCTTTGAGCCATTTCTTTGCTTCAGAAAAACCTAGTAAAGTGCTTCAAGGGATTAATACAATGTGTTTCAAAGTCATATCAACACTGAATGTTAGTACATTCCTTCTACATGTTTTAAAATTCAAAGATATCTTCTTGAAATTACTCAAAAGAAAATGAAATACCTAGAAGCCATGTTAGAAAAATCAGTTGCTTTAGCTTTTAGAGCAATGGCTAAACTCCAAGGCATATCTTTGGATGCCTAAATGAACAGATATTAGTTTTCACTCTCCAATACCTAGACTGCCATACTACCAAGATATTTAAGAGTAGAAAATGCTAAGAAAAACTTTAGAAACAGGCTGTTTTCTAGAAATAAAACAACTCCCAATCAAGAGAAATGGATCAGGAAGAAAAATATATAGTACAGATAGTCTTTACTCCTGGGCCTACAGAGATAGATCAAGAATCAAGAAATAAGAACCTATCTGGCATAGTAGTGCTTGCCTTTAATCCTAGCATTCAGGAAGAAGAGGTAGGTGAATTTCTGTGAATTCCAGGCCACCCTGGTCTTCAAAGTGAGATCCTGGGGGTGGAGGGAGACAGACGGACAGAAAGAAAGAGGGGGGAAGAGAAGGAAGGAAGGGAGAAAGGAAGGAAGGAAGGAAGGAAGGGAGGGAGGGAGGAAGGAAGGAAGGAAGGAAGGAAGGAAGGAAGTGGGGGAGGGAGGGAGAAAAAGAGGGAAAAGGGAGGGGAAGGAAGGATAGATGGATGAACCAACAAACTAAGACCTGCAGGCCAGCTTTGACCAGCTACCTGTTTTGTAAGACCAGTAAGCTAAGAATTCTTTTCGAATTTTAAATAGTTAAAAGAAAAGTCGGGGTTGGGAATTTGGCTCAGTGGGAGAGCGCTTGCCAAGCAAGCGCAAGGCCCGGGGTTCGATCCCCAGCTCCGAAAAAAAAATAGGAAAAAAAAAAAAAAAAAAAGAAAAGTCAAAAAAGGAATAACATACTTACCCATCTAAGTACTACCCATGGCTGTTAAATAGCTGTGATGGAAGACTGACTGGTCCACAAAGTCTGAAATGTTTACCATAGTTCTGTACATGAAAAGCATGTGGATTCCTAATCTAGTCATCAGAGTCACCAACTGCAATACTTTATGAGGTTTTTAATTCTTTATGCATGCCTGAGTATTTTTATCTCCTCCTTGTTAACAATCCAGAACCTTCAATGAGAAAATGCATATTATTTCTTAAATGACATCTCCAGTGTCATTAACCTCAATATTGTTTTCTTAATTCTTGGCCACTTGTGGGACGAGTCCAGCAATAGACTGAAATCGTGACTTGGAGATGGCTTCTAGTCACATGGTTTAAACTGGGTTCTCTTTTTATGAGAACTAAGTTATGAGTAATCTACAGCCCAATAATGATCTTTTTCCTTGGCATTTTTCAATGTTGGCATGTCAAATGTGAGACTCAAGTTTAAATTCTCTTTTTTGATACTGTCCTATCTAATAAACCAGTGATCAAAAAGACAGGAAACACATACACACACATACACAGTATATACTGAATATAATATATATTATAACATAAAACATTATATCATATATAAATATCCATCTCCAAATCAATAATACCTGATACCACAACTTCATAAAACAGTATAGGTTTGATTTATTACATTCTACATAATAATGGTCTCCTCCAGGTCAAGCTGAAGAGGAGTACTAAGGACTGAAATCACTTGAAAAGAACAGAACAGAACATTCAGAACATAGAGGTTCTGAGAACATCAGTCTCAAAATCATTTTGTTTTTGTCAGAAAACTTGTTCCTAATAGTTTTTAATAAGAACTTTTTTTAGAAATAATAAAACTGCATCACTGTTTGTTTTGGACCAATGCATAAACTCAGATACTTGCTTACTTGGGTTTATAAAACAACACTTCATTCTCAAAACTAGCCTTAAGATCCTCACACTACCTTGACCTAACCTAAAATGTTGCATCAAAATTTTGTCAATCCCAATCAATCCCCCGATTTAAAACTATCCCTAAAGGTATTAGAGCCTAAATCCAAACCCTCTCCATATTCTCATTCACATGTGTCCCTTTGGAAAACTTGAGGCTATAAAATGTTCTCACTATGATGTGTTCTAATAAACACAGCTGTTTTAACAGGTTGTTTGACAACATTCTGATCAACACCGCTCAGTACTTCTTACTCGTGCTGCTGACAGTGTAGGGCAGTTTCCTCATTTATACCAGTTTGTAAAGTACTATAGGAATCTGATTTCATTTTTCTTTCAGTAAAACCCAGCTTTAACACTATTTATTTACTAATCTATTATTCCTTGTAGACCTTCTATCATTAATTAAGTTACTAAATGTATTTGGCTCTATTTCTGGACTCTATTATGATATGTTTGCTAAAAATATATTCCTATATGCAACAGAGCTATTTTAACTTTTTAAATCACTATTTATCTGTGCACATATATATGTGTATGTGTGGAGTCGCAGGCTGTGGGGCTGGAGGGCTGAAGTCTAGCATCAGGTTTGGCAATAGGTGCCCTTACCAGCTGAGCTATCTTACTAGCGCTACTGTAATTATTATAGTGTTATTATATGCTCAAGGATCAAAGTCCCACTACATATCCTCCTTTTGCTCCAAGGCTTTCCATGCTATTCCTCTATGTTTATTTCCATGCATACCTTGGAATCAGCCTAAGTACTCCCAAACATGCTCCTGTGGTTTTTAAAAGAATTACATTAAACTATTTTAATTTAGTGAACTACTGAATTTTAAATTTTTCATGTGTTTGAGTTTTTGCCTGCATGTATGTCTGTGCACCACTTGCGTGCCTAATATCTGCAGAGGCCAAAAGAGGGCATTGGATCTTCTGGAACTGGAGTTAGAAACAGTTGTGAGCCATCAGACAGGTTCAGGAACTGAACCTAGGTCCTCTGTTCCCAGTCTCTCCAGTCCCTCCTATTCTAAATTTAATATTGTTGATTCTTCTTATCTGAAAAAGAGATGTAGCCAGGTGCAGCTGAAAATACCTCTGGTACCAGCTCTTCAGAAAGCTGAGGTGGGAAGATTACTGGTTCAAGACCAGACTGGACACGGTCTCAAACAAACAAACCCAGAAACCAAGCACAAGTTACATTTTAAAATCTACTCAGAGTTCAACTTGTACTTGGTATTATTAGAATGTATATGGAAGATATTCTGTACAACTTCATGGGCCAATCTTATCTTAAACTTTCCCATAATTTTGAGTCAAATGTAAACTCTGTCATTGATATTCTTTCTCTGAGACATTACCCTTGAGGAGAAAAACCATTACCTTAATCTTCATTCTTTATGTTAACTTTACTTTGATAGAAAGGTATATCAAGTGCTATCATAAATGCAATAATGTAGATGAGATTAGAGATTTGTATTTGATTACATGATACAACACCACCCTGGGGAAACATGGTTCTACCTCTGAGCTTTTAGTACTTTCAAAAACACTTATTCCCTTCCCACACTGGAAGGTTTGTTAGATGCAAACAGAAGTTTTCAGGAGACCTGTCCTCAGTGTAATATCAGAAAGCTTTAAAATTCTGAAGCCACAAATATCGTCAACAATTTTGGTGCGAACTGTCCTGAGCCCATGTTTTAAATGATGCTCTACCTTCAAATATATTTAAGAAATCGAAAAATTAATTTTGTTGTAAGAATTAGAATATAAGACTTACTTTATTTCATTTATGGGCCTAAGTGTTTTGCCTGCATGTACATATTTATACCAGGTCCATGTCTGGAGACTACAGAGGCCAGGAGAGGGTAGATCTTCTGGAACTAGAGTTATGAATGGTTGTGAGCTCCATCTGGTGCTGGGAAAGAACACAGGCCCCTCTGAAAGAGCAGCAGGTGGTCCTGACCACTGAGGGTCTCTCAGTCCCTGGAACGTATTTCACAGATGCTGAAGATGATAATCTGGGAGGAGAATGCTTACCTTTTGCCATTTCAGTTCTTGTGTCTCCATAATAATTTTAGCAATCTGCTCTTCATATTGAGTCTCTGCTTCCTAAGTTGAAAAGAAAAAGAATGCTATGAAAATTAAAAGTACAAGCATTTCATTCCAGCTCTTTCTAGAGACAGAAATGGTAAACCTTCACACTCAAAGGGGGAAAACCTGGCATTTTGCAAATTAAATGTATAAATCTAGTAGAAAACTATGGCCCTATATCAATCAAGAAATCTAGAATCTGACTAGAGGTTAGGAATGCTGGCACACACCTTTAACACCAACACTTGGGAAGCAGAGACAGGTGTAATATATTTCAGAGCATGAGGGTCTTAGTTCAATCCCTAGAACCCACATAAAAGTTGAAGAGAATAACCTACTCCATGACGTTTTCCTCTGATCATATATAGTATGAGCACTCACACAACAACAATAATAGAAATTTCTTTAAGGAAAAATGCACTGTCTTAATAAAAAGATAACCTTTCCCCAAAGAGCATGCATGCCCTATTATCTCATTGCCATAATGGAGTTACTTGCACTCAAAAAGCAGTCACTTGTGGGAGAGTATTTTATGAATAACTACCACCAATGATGAGTATCTAACTCAGACCAATGAAAAGCAAACTCTAAAATAGAAAGCAGGAAGGAAATGCATGCCAACAAATGTCAACATTATATGCTACATGACAAAATGAAGGTGGCATTAGACTCTCTTGCAGTAATACATGATTATAATTAAAGCTGACTGGCCAGAGATGTCATACATGCCTGTTAACTCACCTACTAAAGAGGAAGACAGAGGACTTCAAGTTCAAAGCCAGACTGAGTAACAGCGGAAGACTTATTTAAAAATAAATACTTATGTGCATTATATACTATATGCATGTATTTCTTCCCAAAACAGCTGTGTTAAAATGCAAAAGAGGGCAGGAGATGGCTCAGCAGTTAGGAGCACACGTTGCTGAGCAGAGGACTGGGGTCCAATTCCTAGCACCTACATGGTAGCTCCTAGCACCTATATGGTAGCTCACAATTAAATCCAATTCCAGGACCTCAGACATCCTCTTCTGAACTTCAAAAGCACCAGGCAAAACACTCAAATACATAAAATAAATAAATCTTTAAAAATATTTTTTTTTTGGTTCTTTTTTTCGGAGCTGGGGACCGAACCCAGGGCCTTGTGCTTCCTAGGCAAGCGCTCTAACCACTGAGCTAAATCCCCAACCCCAAAAATATTTTAATGTAGAAGCTAATGCTTTCATCAATGTCATTATGGCTACACTATTTTTAGTAGGTAGACTGTAAGATTTTATCATGATATTATTCTTGGTTACATGTATATATTGATTGATCCAGGAGATAATTTTTTTCAGGAGATAATTTTATAAGACGGTATTCTTACTATTTTAGCTGAAGAAATGGAGGAAGCAAAAGGATAGTTTCTCAGTGTCCTAGTTTGCTTTCTAGTGCCATGATAAACACCACAACTAAAGGCAACTTGAGAGAGGAAAGGGTTTATTTCAACTCAAGTTTATATTCCAGCAGCAAGGGAAGCCAAGGAAACAACTCAAGACAGGAGCATGGAGGCAGGAACTGAGGCAGAGACCATGGAGCAAGACTGCTTACTGCTTCCTCAGTTTGTTGTTGTAGGCCACGGCCACCTTTCCAGGGGTGACAGCTTCTACAGTGGGCTGGGTACTCCCAAATCAATCTTCAATCCAGAAATTGCTCCCACAGATATGCCCACAGGCCATCTGACAGAGACAGTTCCTCTTTCCTCTGCCCTCTGCCCCGTCAACTCTAGTGTGTGTCAAGTTTACAGAAAACTGACCAGCACGGAAAGCAGGGGATTTACTTGGCTTGCAGGTTGCAGTTCATCATCAAGGAATGTCAGAGAAGGACCTCAAGGCCAACAAAATAACTGAGACTACAGGCATTCTTTTTTATATATTTTTTTCTTTTATTGGATTTTTCTTTATTTACATTTCAAATGTTATCCCCCTTCCTGATTTCCCCTCTGGAAACCCCCTATCCTATCGCCCTTCCCCCTGCTTCTATGACGGTGTTCCCCCAACCCACCCACATACTCACCCCCACCTCCCAGCCCTGGCATTCCTCTACACTGGAGTATCTAGTCTTC
Organism: Rattus rattus; assembly: GCF_011064425.1. Classification (NCBI taxonomy): domain Eukaryota; kingdom Metazoa; phylum Chordata; class Mammalia; order Rodentia; family Muridae; genus Rattus; species Rattus rattus. Next base: position 82,826,197 of record NC_046158.1, on the reverse strand, counting down.
AGGACCAAGGGCCTCTCCTCCCATTGACATCTGACAAGGCCATCCTCTGCTACATATGCAGCTGGAGCCATGGTTCCCTTCCATATGTACTCTTTGGTTTATCCCTGGGAGCTCTGGGAGGGGGGGGGGTCTGGTTGGTTGATAATGTATTCTTTTTATGGGGTTGCAAACTTCTTCAGCTACTTTAGCCCTTTCTCTAACTCCTCCATTGGGAACCCTGTTCCCAATTCAATGTTTGGCTGTGAGCATCCACCTCTGTATTTGTCAGGCTCTGGCAGAGCCTCTCAGGAGACAGCTATAGCAGAAGAAAAAGTGGGGAAGAGCCTTGAACACATAGGCACAGGGGAAATTTTCCCAAACAAAACACCAATGGCTTATGCTCTAAGATCAACAATAGACAAATGGGACCTCATAAAACTACAAAGCTTCAGTAAGACAAAGGACACTGTCAATAGGAAGAAATGGCAACTTACAGATTGGGAAAAGATCTTTATCAACCCTACATCTGATAGAGGGCTAATATCCAATATATACAAAGAGCTCAAGAATAGACTCCAGAAAGTCAAACAACCCTATTTCAAAAATGAGATGTAAAGCTAAACAAAGAATTCTCAACTGAGGAATATCAAATGGCCAAGAAGCACCTAAAGAAATGTTCAACACCTTTAATCATCAGAGAAATGCAAATCAAAACGACCCTGAGATTCCACCTCACACCAGTCAGGATAGCTAAGACCAAAAACTCAGGTGACAGCAAATGCTGGCGAGGATGTGGAGAAAGAGGAACACTCCTCCATTGTTGTTGGGATTGCAGACTGGTACAACCATTCTGGAATTCAGTCTGGCGATTCCTCAGAAAATTGGACATAGTACTACCTGAGAACCCAGCTATACCACTCCAGGGCATATACCCAAACAATGCCCTAACCTATAACAAGGACACATGCTCCACTATGTTCATAGCAGCCTTATTTATACTAGCCAGAAGCTGGAAAGAACCCAGATGTCCTTCAACCTCTAGGAACAGATACAGAAAATACTTACACAATGGAGTACTACTCAGCTATTAAAAAACGGTGACTTCATGAAATTCTTAGACAAATGGATAGAACTAAAAAATATCATCCTGAGTGAGGTAACCCAGTCACAAAAGAACACACACTGTATGTACTCGCTAATAAATGGATATTAGCCACAGTTCAGAATACCCAAGATACAATTTACAGATCACATGAAAGTCAAGAAGAAGAAAGACCAAAATGTGGATGCTTCAGTCCTTCTTAAAAGGAGGAACAAAATACTCACAGGAGGAAATATGGAGACAAAGTGTGGAACAGAGACTGAAGGAAAGGTCATCCAGAGATGGCCACAAATGGGATCCATCCCATACATGGTCACCAAACCCAGTCACTATTGGAGATGCCCAGAAGTGCATGCTGACTACAGGCATTCTTAATTCTAGAGCTTGTACTTGACCCCAAAATATCTGTCTTCAAAGACTCTTAAATACTGCATTCTATTACCTTTAAGAGATTATGGATCTGAAAAGACATATATAGTTGCTTCAACAATTCTTCACACTCTTTATAGTCCACAAAAGTTAGAAAGGCATTCACAACTCTTTACCAGGGCCAGTAAGATGGCTCAGTGGGTAAAGGCCCTTGCAGCACAACTTGGTGACCTGAGTTTAATCCCTTTCACCCACCTGATGGAAATAATTGATGTATGAAAAAACATAAAAATTAAGAACTGATGTGAGCTTTCTTGCTCCTCTCTTCCTCTTGGTCTTCCCTTCTTGACCTTGCTCTGTCCTCTCAGTACCCCCCTCACCCCACTCCACATGCTCATTGCCAGCCTCCTCTTCTCTTCTCCTCTCTCTCTGTCTCTCTCTCTCTTTATGTCTGTCTCTGTCTCTCTGTCCATATGTCTCTCTCTCTGTCTCTGTCCCTCTGTCCATATGTCTCTGTCTGTCTCTCTGTCTCTCTCTCTCTTTATGTCTGTCTCTGTCCCTCTGTCCATATGTCTCTCTCTCTCTGTCTCTGTACCTCTGTCCATATGTCTCTGTCTGTCTCTCTGTCTGTCTCTCTGTCTGTCTCTGTGTGTCTGTCTCTCTCTGTGTGTCTCTCTGTCTGTCTCTCTCTGTCTCTCTCTGTCTCTCTCTCTCTCTCTCTCTCTCTCCCTTTCTCTCCTCTATTACCCTTTTAACTTCCCTCCCCATGCCCTGAATACACTCTATTCTATACTATATTAAAAAAGAAAAAAGAACTGATGTGAGAGCTGGAGGATGGCAGAATGTAAAGAGGCCCTGAGTTCCACTTCCCAGCCAGGGTCAGGCGGCTCACAACTGCCTGTAACTCCAGCTCCAGGGATCTGATAGCGCTCACTTCCACTGGCACCTGCACTCACATCCACATAGTCACAAAGGCACACACACACATGCACATAATTAAAAGCAAAATTAATAGTAAAAAATACAAATGTTTAAATAATTTCCATATCAGAAAACTTCCTAACAATTTGCTAATATAAAAACAGCTGCTTTGATAATATCAGAAAATGAACTTTTAGGTATTTTTATCAATATCAGAGATATTATCATGAGTAACTTTTGGCTAATTAGACTAAGAAAATATACAAAAGAGTGCATAGTATTTTATGAAACAACATAGAGAAACTGAATTGAGCAATTGTAGAGGAGACAGATTATAAATTTGAAAGGAGAGTAAAAGTACCCAGTTATAGTTTCGGCTTCCTGAACACGTGCCTGCTGTATGTGCTATGTCCCTAAATCTGTTCAGGGTCAAGAATTGAAAGGGTCTGACCAACACACAGCCCATCTTGTAAAACTACAGCCTGAAGCAAGCACTTTAAAAAACCACAACACTTTCTAAAGGTTATAAAGAGTAAATAAACCATCAAATTACTCCTCCTTTATTGTTTTTGTAAAAACACTTAAATCCTTGTAGTCCTAAGGCATCTAATAAAAAATAAACACTTTTAGGATTCTATATTCTAGGATACTTTATTGAACTTGGAAGATAGGATTTTCTTGCTAAATTTATTTTCCTTCATTGACAAGCTCATAAGAATTTTTATTAAAACTTTTAAAAGTTACATGAACAGAAGAAAAACATAAACGCTAAATGATCAAGATTAAAAATAAATTTAGTAGAAAACTTGAAGCTAAAATGCCCTGGAAGTATAGGTATATAACAACGCTACTCTTGGCAGTGTGACTAATACCTGTTTATCGGTTTTCTTTGTAAAATAAAGGTATGTGCTCTACAGATCGTAATGATCCAATCAATAGAAACTGCACAGATTATTCTGGGCCCCAACGGTGATGTAAGATTATTTGCTACATATTACACTACTGTGTGTCCAGTGTTCACTCAGTGTCCTTAGCAAATCAGTGTTACCTCAGACTACCCAAAACTCCATTAAATTTTGTCCTTGGACTTATTACTATTTGGATTCTTAACAGATTTTCTTGTAAAGTAATTCTTTTTTTTTTTTTTTTCGGAGCTGGGGACCGAACCCAGGGCCTTGCGCTTGCTAGGCAAGCGCTCCACCACTGAGCTAAATCCCCAACCCGTAAAGTAATTCTTAATTATAATTTTATCATAATGCATGCTATGTGGTAACATAATTGTTACCTGGCATGGCATGTTGTACCTACAAAACTTGAATCTGCTTAAAGTACAACCAAGGAATGGTTTATAAAAGCACATCAGGTGAAAGAACATTTTAATACTCTCAAGGCTTCATGGTGAAGGTCTGTCATCCACATTATATAGCTGATTTGGATCAGAAATAGATCTTGCTCAAAAACTTTCAAGTCCCACATTGAAATAGGAATTTCTATGTTGTTTTCAATACAATATAAGCTTTCAATTCAATATCATTCCTACCCCACTCAAGTCATATGCAGCCACCCAAATCCTGAATTTGTGACCCTTGTGCTATTATTGATCATCTCTATTCCTTATCAGTAATCCTATGGATCTGTCTGTCGTGATTAATTATCAAAATCAAATCTAAGATTTAGAATGAATTGACAGTAAGCTTGCCTAGCATAAATGAACTCTTGAGTTCAATCCCCAATAGGCAGTGGTGCGTCTCTAAAACCTAGCATATCAGAGACAGAAGCAGGAGGATCAGGAATTCAAGGCAAGCCTAGAGACAGGAGATTCTGCCTCAAAAAAATAAATAAGAAATAGAGTCAAAATTCTACAGTGTACATACTATATGAACTATTTTGTTGATTCAAATTAGTAATTTGTATATCTTTATTAATTTAAAGCATCCCATTGTTTTAAATTATATCACTACCAACTTAGCATAGCATGATGATGCACACCTTTAACCCAGCACTGGGGAGACACAGGCAGGTGAATCTCAAGGCCAGTCAGGGTCGCATGGTAGGACTAGTATCTTAAAACTGAAACATAAATTATTTATGGATGTTAGCCTTGAATCTTTAAATATGTGTGTTTCTTCCTCCCCTCAAGACTCAGAGATCTATGTGGAAGAGATGCTGCAAAAATTTTAAGAGCAAGAGGTCATGGATGACTTCAAGGAAACAGTATTTTCCAGATACAATGGGGCTGAAACATATATGAACTCACAGAGACTACAACAAGACCTGCACAAATTCAAAGCAGACAAAATCCCAGTATGTAGAAAGTGAAACAGTCCCACCCCAACTCCAAGTGCACGTATGTGTATGCTTTCTTCTGTGTGCATGCACTTATGTGTGTAGTTTTTGTTTTGTTTTTCTGTTTGTTTGGATTTTTGTTTGTTTTTAAGAGAGAAAGAATATGAAGTTGGGTCAGTAGAGAATAGGAGAATCTGGGAGGTGTTGGGGGAAGGGAAAGAATATGACCATAATATATTCTATAAAACATTTTTTAAAAATGTTTAAAAGGCTGCAGCACCACTTGTGGCAAAATAGATAGATAGATAGATAGATAGATAGATAGATAGATAGATAGATAGATAGACAGACAGACAGACAGACACGTGTTTTATTTGAAATACGCACAGAGATCAGATTAGAAAGGGGCTGTAGTGATCTTTCAAGGAAAAGAAGAAAAAACACAGAGAGATAAAGGGGAAAGTGAAATAATGGAGCAGGAGGGAGTAAATAATGTAGAGGATGGGAGAGGCAGGGTAGAGAAGGGAATACAGGACTAAAGATCTTCTCAAAAAGCACCACCCACAGTGGGCTGGGCCTTCCTGCATCAATTACTAACTGAGAAATGCCCTGTAGGCTTCCGCACAGCTGGATCTTAGGGAGGCAATTCTCCATTGACCGAGGCATCACATTCCAATTCCTTTCTGTTGTGGCTTGCCCTAGAGTTATCTGTATTTTGATGCTAATTCCACTGCCCCAAGGACAGCTGCCTAGTCAATACTTAGGACTCAGGTGACTTCAGCAGAACCTTCTCCCCATTGAATTTGTAAAATACAGGTGAGGGGCAGGTACATGATAGAAGGAGGCCTGTCATTGGAGGAGAAGGAAGGATGGGTGGAAGAGAAGTTTGAAGGAAGAGGAGGAGATTGGAACGGAAAGGAGAAAGAGACAGGAGGAGAGGGTGAGAAGCCATGGCCGGTGACGTTAAGATTTCGCTTTGTGTATTTACAGGTTATTAATGTTTTTAAGGGATGGATGGTACAAGGCTTTGTATGTTTATGTGGGCAATTATATCCTACCAATTGGATGTAAAGTTATTGTGTTGTGTGTTCTTTTATGTGTAGATTTAAGTGTAATGGAGTGTGGGGTGGCTGGTCTGGACCGCCACAGAATTGGAATGTGTGCTTCTGGCAAGATATCCAGCAGATACCTTGGGGCACTGCAGTGCCGGACTCAGGGGGATAAAAGACAACCCTACTTTTTTTATTTTTATATTTTTACAACAACACCATTCCATATTCCATTCACTCAAATAACTCTAGTTTGTATTAAGTTGACATAAAAATTAGCCAGCACAAACACCACATCCAAAAACAATTTGAAGAAAAAGTGTATTTAATTGTACAGCTTGTAGTCCATGAAAATCAAGACAGGACATGATGGCAGGAACCTGGAAGTAGGAACTGAGGCAGAGGCCAGAAAGCAGTGTTACTTACTGGCTTGCTTTTTCTAGCTTCTGTAGACCCTTATACCATCCCCATCGTGAGTTGGACCCTCTCCTCCAATAAAAAAAAAAAAAAAAAAAAAAAAAAAAAAAAAAAAAATTGGCCCGTAGACTTGCCTGCAGACTGATCTCAATTAAGATGCTTTATTCCCAAATGGCCCAACTTCTTGTGTCAAGTAGACATAAAAACTAACCACATACCTGCCAAAACCAGTACCTTTTATAATTTTTAGGCTCTCTCTCTGTGTCTCTCGGTCTCTGTCTCTCTCTGTCTCTCCCTCTGTCTCTGTTTCTGTCTCTCTCTCTCTCTCAGTGTTGTGATGTAGAAATGGCTCAATGAATAGAGAGAGTAGCCATACATACCTGATGAGTCAAGTTTGACCCCCAGAACCCATGTGAAAAACAAAGGAGAAAACCAACTCCACAACCCTAAATTTTTTTCTTCATAAATAAGTGGTTGTTTGGGGGCTTCTTAAAAGAAAAAAATACCAAAAAAAAATCAAGACTTTCAATCCAAAATCTTAAGGGGGACTCACCCTTCTCATACGCAGCTCTTCTAGTGCTTCAAGTAAACTTGTTCTGAAATCGAGGAGCTGGATAGAAACCATTGTCTCTGAGGAACTCTGAAGAGTAAAGGTAGATGCTGATGGTTTGGTGTTGAAACTGTCCTCCATGTTAATATTCATTTCATTTCCTGCAATGCAAAAAAGTTTTAAGTGGTAAAAGATCATTTATCTGTGATTTTCTAGAAAAACTATAGTTACCACAAAAATATTATCCCATAACTCACCAAGTTCAACATTAAACAACAATGTTACTATCCCTCATATTCCAATAGTCAGAAAAATACTTGACAGCAATGGTTCTCATAGCCTGAGGATTTTCGGTACCTAAGTACTGCTTAAGACTACATTTCCTGCCCCTATACACCAAACTCCTGATGGCTGAGTTCCTAATTCTGCCACTGCTACCCCGGCAGCCACAACTACCACTATTACCCATTCTGCCTTTGGCACAGCTACCTATCTTCTGTCACCGTCTCCATGATACCAACTCAGTCTGCTCTACAGATGATAAAGATCAAAAGGAGACAAGACTGCTTGAGAAAATCTTTTTACTGGAATTAATATACACTGTCAGAAGGCAGTATAAGATGGTGTCCCGGGATGAAACCAAAGAATCTGCCCATGTAGCCAGAATGTGTGGTAAGGGAGTTCTGCACCAGTCACTCCATGGCCCTTCATGCAAACAGAGGTTTGTGTTTGTCCCTATTAGGTCTTCTGCTGGGTCACCATGGAAAGCACTCCCACACTGGCCTGGATGAAAAAGGCTGCTAAGAGTGTACTGCGGTTGATAGTGGTGCTGCCTTCTAGGGTCATATACAGGACAGCTTACTGAACACAGCCATAGAGTGTTCACAGCAGCTGCCACGAGGGAGCTCTGACAGCTGCTGAAAAAGCCTGCTTTGCTAAATATCTTCCAATCAAGGCAGAGAGGCACCACACCAAAGAATGTTCCAACAACTCTCAGCTAACATCAGCCCTCAGCATCCTAGCTTGCTAATGGAAAAATAAACACGAAAATGGCTGTTTATGATGCAGGCTCATCATTACCATTAATATTATTGAACACTGCTCTGCTCTGAGTTAAATGTCCATGTGCAGAACTGTATCATTTTATCCATCACATTACTACTAAAAACATGTTTGCAATAAATGAGGTATTACAGACAAATGGGACAGTTCCTCAAAGCAGATACATTTCCCAAGTGACTCAAGACAAAAATCTACACAAACCTTCACTAAAGAGACTGAATTAGCAATCAGAAAATTTCTCACAAGAGAAAGAGCTCAGGGCCAGATTGTTTACTGGTAAATTATACCAAAAAAAATTAAAAAATAAATAACACCAATCCTTTACAAAACTTTTCAGAGAGCAATAGAAAAGGAAACACTGCTAATTCATTTACAAACAAGACAAATATTCCACAAGGAAGTAAAACCATAAGTCAACAGTTCTTAGAATAAGAACATAAAATGCTACCAAAAACACAATAGGAATCACACATTGGGACCAAGGAGGCTTATCCTGAGAACACAAGACTAGCTTGATATGCTTTTACAAATCATTTAATGTAGTAAACCACACTGATGGGATAAAAGGAAAAAGCAATAAACAATAGGATCATTTTAATAAAAGTAAGAGAAGTGTGACAAAGTCCCATGCCTTCTCGTGATAAAATTCTCACCAAGCTGTGAACAGGAGGACTTCTGCCTAATAGAGGGAATCTCTGAAAACACATCTGCTTTGGCAACCTGAAATGCCACCCACAGGCTCTGGTGTGGCAAAGCTTGGCTCCCAGCTGGGATACTACTGGGATCAATCTGTGGACCCTTTAGGAGGTAGAGCCTAGCTGCAGGACCAGGGTCACTTGGGATGGTCTTGAGGATCACAAGCCAACCCTGCTTTCTGGTCAGCGTCAGTAAAGTGAACCTGAGGCAAGCTCCTGCCACCACATATGGAGACGAGCTGCAATGCCTTCCCCATCACAATGGACAAATCCCAAACCAAAAGCCAAAATAAATCCTCATTCCTTATTTTGTTTCTTGTCAGATATTTTGTCACAGTAATCATAAAAGTAATTAATAAAATACCGAATTATAAACTTTTCCTCTAAGAAAATGAACTGACTGGATTCATCAAATTTTAAAATATGTAAACTTTAAATAACATTATCAATCTACAAAGTGAGAAAAATTTACAAAGCATATATTTCACAAAAAATATCATTATGATATATAATATAAATAGCTTTTTATGATTAAACAATAAAAGAGCAAAACAGCCAAGGGATTAGAATCAAATTTTCCTCCAAATGCCTGCCCCCTCCTAGTCTCATCAGCACTTGTCAATCAATGTCTATCTGTCTGTGTGTGTGACCAGTACCAACACAAAACACATTTATTATCACTACTCATTAAGATGTAGCTCAGTAGCAGAGTGCTTGCTTACCATGTGTGAGGTCCTGGGTTCAGCCAAAAGAAGCCTCCCCCAATGCACATGCGAGAATGCGAGACACACACACACACACACACACACACACACACACACACACACGCATGCACGCACACAAATATGGATGTTAACAAGTCCTGGCAAGACTAGGAGAACTTAGAATCACTTATGTTGCTTATGGAAATATAAAATCATTGGACTACTCTGAAAAACAGTTCAAAGGATAAATGTCGAGTTAGCATGACCCAGAATTCTACCCCTAGGCTTAAGCCCAGTTAAAATAATATATATCAAAAAATTGTACCTGAGTGTTCATAGCAGCATTAGTCTCAATAAGTCACAATAAAAATTTAAAAATTAAAAAAGTCCAGCAATTAATGAATAAAAAAATAACAAAATGCAATATGACTATACAGTGGCCATAAGAAATAATAAAATATTAGTACATGCTATAAGATAGACGAGCCTAAACATTTTGCTCAGTAAAAGAAACAAAACAAAAAAGGACACATGTTACTTGATTCTGTTTGCATGAAGCATCTGGAATTGGCAAATCTATGGCAGAGGGGAGGCAGGAATAGGAAGACAGTTTCTTTTTGAAATAATAGAATGCTCTGGAATTTGATAATGGTAGTAGTTTTACAACTTTCAGAATTTACTACAAAACTAACAAGCTGTATGTTCTTAAAGGGTGAATTTCACATAGTTACAAATTTGTTTCAGGAAAAGTATGAGATATGTACTCATTTATAAGTGAATATTGTCTGTTAAATAAAAGATAATTACACTACAATCCACAGATCCAGAGAAGTTAGATAAAGAGGAGAGGTCTAGGGGGAGACACATGGATCTTCCTGGGAAGAGGAAAAGATGTTGTGGGTGGACTGGGGGAGGTGGGGATGAGAACAGAAAGGATTGCATGTGGGGTGGAGGGATGGAGGGATGGAGGGAAAGGCTGTGAGCATTTAGTGGGTAATATAAAAACCTAGTGCTGTGGCAACTTCCTGGAACCTATGAGGGGGACCCTAGCCAGGACTGAAAAGGCTGTCTTCTGTAACCAGGCTAGGTTAGGTGGGACTGAGACACCAATCCAGCCACAAAATCTTCAACCCACCACCTGTCCTACGCACAAGATGCACTGGGGCAATGGTGGCTCAGAGCTTGTGGGAGTGGCCTAACGAGGCCCAAGCCACAAGGAAGCCCAGGCCCAACATTGCCTAGATGGCCAGGATCTGAAAGCTGGATGTCTCAGAGACGTGGGGTAGAACCAAAATGATTGATTTAAAAAAAAAAAAAAAAAAAAGTCAGTGAAATGATTCCTAATGATACTCTGCTGTACTCACAGCTTGGTGCTGAGCCCAGGCATAATCAGAGGCTTCCTCCAGCCGCTGATGGGAGCAGATGCAGAGATCAACAGCTAACCATTGGGTGGAGGTCTGAGAACCCCACAGAAGTGGGACAGAAGGGTTACAGGAGCCAAAGGAGTTGAAGAGAACCAGGAAGACACAGCCCACAGCATCAACCAAGCAGGGCCCACTGGGCCCTCACAGACTGAAGTGACAACCATAGAGCCAGCATGAGTCTGCACTAGGCTGAGCTGGCTGTTTAGCTTGGGTCTTTATTGTATTCCTAACGGTGAGAGTAGGGTTATCTCTGATTCTTTTCCTCCTAGTGGGCTCCCTCACCCAACCTTGTTATGAGGGTCTATGGCCTGGTCTTACTGTAACTCATTATGCCATGTTTGGTTTATGTCCTAGGAGGCCTGATCTTTTCTGAAGGGAAACAGAGGAGCAGTGAATGAGGAGTGGAGAGGTGAGGGGGATTAGGAAGAGGGAAGAAAGGGGAGGCTGTGGTTGGGATGTATTGCATGAGAGACAAAAGAAGGAAAAGAACAATTAAAAAGTGAGGTTAATGAGATGGTTCAGGGTTAAGAGCACCTGCTCTTGCAGAGGACCCAGGCTCAGTTCCCAGCACCCACATGGTGGCTCACAGCCATCTTAACTCCAGTTCCAGGGGATCCAGCTCTTCTGACCTCTGTGAGCACCAGGCACATTCACTATGCACAGACTAGAAATGAAGTCAAAACACTCATAGACAAAATAAAATACGTTTAAATGAATGAAAAAAGAAAGAAATATTTAAAAGACCTTTAAGAAAAAGAAAAAAAGACCAAGGTCTCACTATGTGGCCCAGGCTGGCCTGGAATTCATGGAGATATACACCTGCCTCTGCCTCTCAAGTGCTGGGATTAAAGGCATGCACCATCGCCACCATACCTAGCTAAATAAGACATTTTCATAAGGAAAAATGCATCTTTTTCAAAGGAAAGAAAAAATTTGACAGAACCTCACAAAAGAATTTCAAAAGAACGAAACCAATCTGAGATGAAAGTCTGAAACGCTTCGTAAGAATGATAAACAGATGTGATGGTAAACACATCAGGAAGGTGACAGCAGTGCCATGTGAAGGTGAGATAAGCAGAAACAAAGTATGCAACAGACACTTGCGATAATCAAGAGAACTAAAGGAAAGGAATATAAATGACAATATACTACAAGAAAGAGCAAAGTGTCGGCTAACTTCAGGCAGTATGCACATTCTAGGGACATAATCAGTAGAGACGTATTTTGCTCCATTTACATGAAATGTCATAATAGGCACTCACAGATGCAAACATACATCAGTGGTTGCTCAGGGTAAAGTGGGGTCACAGGGGCTTGGGGACTGCCTACCAATGGGTGTGGAGTTTCTTTGAAGGAAATGTTCTAGAACTGATTGTGGTGATAGTTGCACAACTGTGGATACACTAAAAATAATTAAATTGCACACCTCGAATAAACTATACAACATGGAAAAGTCTAACTCAATAAAGCTCTTTTTTTTCTTTTTTTAATGGAAGCATACTCTAAAACTATCAGTGAAACACTGAAGAAAGACTAATCAACAGGTTTCACTACTGGCTTACCAGGTAACAAAACCAGAATTCATTGGGGATTTCTCCCTCCATAGTAATAAAACATGTTAGTATGTAGACATGTTTTCTCCCAGGCCTTCATCTTCTCCAGAGAATTCTCCACTATTTTGAAGTAAAGGAGAGGGTAAAGAGCAGTGCACACTCAGACAGCCACAAGAATGCTAGGTGTAAGAGTTCAGTGAGGTTTTTACTGTTTTCATTTCAGCCCCATGCCATATCATGTCGTATATGATATACCTCTGACTACTGCGATGGCTCCATGTTTTTAAGATCAACTGCCATCTCCTTGGGACAGGAAATATTGAATCACAAAACATACAAAGATTTACAACAAATCTGCCTCATTGTGAACAATCCTTATCCATGCCTTATCCATTGTGATGCCTTATCCATCAGAATACTTGGTGTTTCAAGAGTCGAATCTATTTCCAAACTTCCAAGTCAATTATACCACTTTTCTACCTACTTTTTGGCAAATACTTTTTATATATACACATGCAAGGGTTTGTTTTATTTTGCTCTGCTTTAGCTTTTTTCTGTATTTTTATTCTGTGTGTACTGCTGGCCTTCTTGCCTGTATGTCTGTACACTACATGTACGCATGCTGGTGGAGGGCAGGACAGAGTTGTATTCCTTGGTACTGGAGTTACAGATGCCTGTGACTGCCATGTGGCTTCCGGGAATAGAACCAGGATCCTCTGAAAGAACAGCCAGTGCTCTTACCCACTGAGCTATCTCTCCAGCCCCTCTGGCAAATACTTTTGAATAACCTCTTATTCTCTCTTGTCTTTAAGTTAAAATACTTTTAAACATTATAACAAGTGTGGCAGAGAAGTTTTGATGTGGTTAGTCCACCAGGTCCAACAAGATTTCAGAACCCATTTCCTATGTAATCCTGTAAAGTGTAGTGTGCATAGACAGACACTGTGAAAGAGAGTGGTCCTCACACAATACATAAGGTGTCTAGTATGGCAGTGCATGGCTTTAATATCAGCACTCAGGAGGCATAGGCAGGTCTATCTCTGAGTTAGAAACCAGCCTACTCTACACAATGGGATGTGGTATAAAATTTTTTAACGTTTTTAAGTGTGTAGGGCCAATGAGAAAGCTTAGTGGGGAAAGATACTTGTCATACAATCCTAACGACTTGAGTTCAAGCCCTAGAATTTAAAGGTAGAAGGAGAGAACAAAGTCTACAAAATTGTCCTCTGACCTCCACATGCATGTCATGGCACTCACATACCCTTGTGCACACACACACACACACACACACACACACACACACACACACACTTGTACTCATACATACATATTACATGTACACATGTATAATAAATATTTTGAAATATGTAATTGAAAAGATTAGTGAACTAAAGAAACATGAATTAACTTCCTAGCCTGTATACAACACAACAAACTTTCTCTGGACTTGAGATCACAATCTGGCTGGAGAGACAAACATAGAAACCAGCAATGTTCTAAATCTTAAAATGGAGGCATAGACAAAATACCTTTGAAAGTGTAAGTGGAAACTATTAATTCCATGAATAGAGCCTAAGGACTGTGTTATAGAAACTATTTTATTATGCTAAGTCTTACAAATATCCAACTAAGTCTCTGAGAAAATAGCCTAAGCAAAATTGTAAGTATAGCATTCTACAGTGCATCATCAATCTGCCAGTCAACAGTCTACTTGGTGGTGCCACCAAATCTAGATGATGTCTTTGTCCCTTAGTTCTAGGAGTCCATGCTGCTGTTTCCTCATGGCTCTCTCCTCCAGTGTCTTCCATCATGACTGGTTCATAGTACAGAGAAAACATACCCAGTCTGCTGCAGTTTTTAGGGCTATGGACTATCTGCTTGTCTCAAGAGCTCCACCTCCAACATCAACAGAGAACTTGATGCCCCTCTGGTCTCAGGTTACCTGTCACATCTTCAGCATGCACCACACCTATTAACCCATTAGCACACTGTCCTACTTTATCTTCTCTCCAACACTCCACAGTATCCAAATTAGTGTGCTAATCACGTGCTAAGTTTTAAGTCCTGTTTCTTCCTCTTCTACTTTATGAGAAGAGGAGCTCATTTATTTTGGCCATACTGTGTCTTCAGTACCTCGAACAGGACTGACAGGAAGTATTATAAAAGCTTAAATAGTAGTTGGACAGTAAATGGATTTACCTCACTTACCTAGACACTGAGGTTATTAAATTAATGATCCCCTACTATTTAAAGAGCAACAGATTGGGGATTGGCTGATATTAATAAATATGTTAATAGGTAGCAATGTGACAACAAACTAACAGTTCTGGGATACTTTACTGTTCTATCACTTATCCACCATGTTGAGAGCTTCCCAATGCATCTTCAGTAATCGCCAAGGGATTCATGTGCATTTTTTTCAGCCTAAGTTTAGTCAAACACAATCTGGAGTTTGTCTTCCTTTTCAAATCTTTCTCAGTCCATCTCTGTCAGTGGTGTCACACATGTTTTTTAAATACTTAATGAATACATCTTTGCTTCTGTTTCTCTGGCTCTCACCCTCTGCTCCTGTGCACACTCAGTCACATTCTCTTGGATTCCCACTTTCACTTCCCCCTTCATCTCATAAATCAAACAAAACTGATAGTTTTTCCTTCAGATTGGCCTTGCTTCATTCTGCATCACTACTCCCCATTAGTAGTCTAGTTAGATTCTCACACACTATATTTAGCCCCCCATTCTGTGTGTGTGTGTGTGTGTGTGTGTGTTCACTGAGAATTTTAAAATATCTGACAACACTGACAGAGAAGGACTTAGAAAGATTTGAAAAGGAAGTCAAATCACACACTTTTTCTTGTTTCTTGTTATCCCTTTAACTTGTTTCCTGCCTCACTCTATCCCATAATTTTCTTCATTTTATTTAATAAGCGCCACTCAACAGTCTCCAAACTTAAAATACCTCTTTGTCCTGCAATTGGGACTCAACTGTCCTTGCGCAAATTTAAGGGTTTCATTTTTCTCATTTTTAACTCAATATGCAAATGATTTCCTCTATTATAGTTTCTTAACTGTGATATATGCTCATTCCTGCCTCTCCCAACACACACACACACACACACACACACACAGAGAGAGAGAGAGAGAGAGAGAGAGAGAGACAGAGACAGAGACAGACAGAAACAGACAGAGGCAGAGACAGAGGCAGAGAGACAGAGAGACAGAGAGACAGAGAGACAGAACAAGGAAAGAGGGAAGGAGGGAGGGAGGGAGAGGAAGAGAGAGGGAGGGCGATATATGGAGGTACTAAATCTACCATGACAAACTCAAGGCTCATTTTTCCTCCAGAAATCTTACTCTGGACCACATTAAATCACATCAACCTCTCCATTTTCCAAATTCTTCTATGTGCTTCAATTCAATGCTGCAGTTTAAAGGCTCACCAAGTGCTCTGTGTATGAACAATCCGCCTCACTACTGGGTGTTTCTTAGAGATAAGCACTGATGTTCCCTCTTTCACATAACAGGTATGGATACAGAATACGTACTCAATAAACTAGTAGTTACAACAGTTGACGTGCACAGCATACCCATGACACAGTGATTTCATCGGTATTTTCCTTTGGTCCCTATATTTCTTCCCTGAAATCTCTAGTTTATTTCTTCCTACATGTTATGATGAAAAATATCACTGAGAGAAACAGAGATGTAAAAGTACTTGCCATGGCTTAGATTACAATTTCCAAATACACTTAAAAAGCAAGAAATAGTTGTAACCAAGGGTCAAGCAATACAGCTATTGGATTAATTCACTGTTTATATTTATAATAAAACTAATTCATTTCACACACAGTGGTGAGCATCTGTAATCTTAGTACTCTTACAGTGAAGACAGGAGAATCAGCCAGAAGTTTACAGGCCAGCTTCTCTGGAATACTCACACAGTGGAGAGACAAGAAAAACCCTGTCTCAACAAAAGGGAAGAGAGTTTTTAAGTAACGGTAATTTGTTAATGGCTGCTTTTGTTTTGTTGTAACAGGGTCTCACTATATAGTTCAAGATGGCATAGAGAATTCACTACATAACCTAGGCTAGAACTCACTAGATAGCTCCAAGTGGCCTCAAATTTAGGATCTCCCTGCCTCTCCCTCCCAAATGTTAGGATTACAACTGTGCATTATTACTTCTTGAATGTCTAAGTATTATTCATAATTAATCAGAAAGTTATATTTCCTTTAGCAAATCATATCTATGAATTATATTTCAACATTACACAAGAAAAATTAAGTCATAGCATGAAGTAGACTGAGGCTGATAGATCTCTGTGAGTTTGAAGCCAGCCTGGTCTACATAGGAGATCCAGGCCAGTCAGAATTATATGATATGATTCTGTCAAAAAAATAATAATAATTTAAGAAGCCTACTATATTTTCATTTGTGATTTTCATTACAACAAAAGGCTAACTTATTTCCATCAAACTAGTCCAAGTCTTGATGTTAAGTCAATATCATGTTATTCATTTACCAAAACTACACTTTAAATTACATCTATATAAATTGGTATTTTCCCCCTTCCCCCCCTCTCTCCACATGTTCCTGGCCTTTCCTTTTTCTCCCTCTCTCTCTATGTCCTTCTCTGCCTCTACTCCCTTCTCTACTCCCCTTCCCATGCCCTAAATAAACTCTATTCTACACTTAAAAAATAAATAAATAAATTGCTGTTTGTTTCTTGTATCACATACATGCTGAGTCCATAACTTGGCTATTGGAA
>NC_046158.1:82744318-82804318 GCF_011064425.1 Rattus rattus | reverse complement strand
AGAGTTTGTTCCAGAACAGCCAAGGCTATACAGAGAGACCCTGTCTCAAAAAACCAAACAAGAAGGAGGAGGAGGCAGAGGTAGAGGAGGGAGAGGAGGGAGATGAAGAGGAAGAAGAGGAGGTAGAAGAAGAAGAGGAAGAAGAGGAGGAAGAGGAGGAGGAGTTGGGGGGGGAACCCAAGTAAAGGCAGAGTAGGTAAACAAGTTAAAAAGAGAAGGGCACTAACTCTAACCAGAGACCCAGTGCTCCCCACCTCAATCGCCTCATCTGTAAAATGAAGGTGGCCCAGTACGTTTATACTTTTTATTGTGTTCCTGTGAACATACTGTCTTATTGTAAAAACTAATTATAAATAGGACATCAAATTAGATTAGATGGTGACTGTCACTGGAGACACAAAGTTCTGGTTTACTAAGCTATGGAAAAGAGACTTTAGACCACAAAAGATTTCAAGAAAGATTTTCACACAGACATAAGGAGAAAGGAATCAAATGAAATGTACTGTTAACTAACATTTATTTGGAGAATTCAGGCCATTGGTAATTATTTTACAAAATGAGACATAAAAATGTGAGATACAAGGAAGAGGTTTAAGGTTGTAAGTAATCAAGAGGAGAGAGAGAGGAAAAAACAGAAACTCAACTATTTATGTCTTGTAAAAAGAATCAGTAAATATCACACAATTAAAAACAAGAAGGAGGGGCTGTAGAGATGGCTCAGTGGTTAAGAGCACTGACTGCTCTTCCAGAGGTCCTGAGTTCAAATCCCAGCAATTATATGGTGGCTCACAACCATCTGTAATGAGATCTGATGCCCTCTTCTGGTGTGTCTGAAGACAGCTACAATGTACTCATATACATAAAATAAATAAATAATTTTAAAAAAGGCAAAGGAGAATAATCAAAGAAACAAGATCTAACAAGCGTCCAGAGGAATATAAATGAATGCTGAGCTTTGTGGGCATAGGGGGGATGTACATTTCCCTTCCTTAGCAAGTAGAGTAGAGAAGCTAAAAACTCCAAAATTCCGGTATCACTGAAATCCAAAACGGAATAGATCATAAAACTCAGTGTAAACCTAGCCGAGCTGCTTTGGAAGCTAGGGGCTCTGTGGGGCCCTGGCTGTGCTAGACAAGGCTGACCTCAAACTCACAGAGATCCATCTGCATCTGCCTTCAGAGTGCTGGGACTAAAGGCATGCACCACCATGACTGGCCCTAAACCTAATCTTAAGACTTCAAAAGCCTGAACTAAGGATAATCTTAAACCCTAAAGTATTAATATAAGCAAATAATGGAAACAAAGAAAAAATAATTCATTCAGGGACCAAAGATGGCTCAGAGATTAAGTGCACTGGCTGCTCTTCCAGAAGAACCAGGTTCAGTTCTCGGCACCCACGTGGTGGCTCGCAAACATCTGTATCTCCAGTTCCAGGGGATCTAACACTTTCTTCTCACCTCTGAAGGCACACGCATGGTACACATACATACATACATTCATACATACAGGCAAATAACCTTACATGAAAAATAAAATACTAAAACTAAAAACATACACAAAAAAAGACAGAAGTTGAATTTAATGGGAAAAGTCTGTAATCCCAGAATCTGCCACTCAGGAGACTGAGGCAGAGGGATCCTGAGTTCGAGACTAACCTGAGTTACATGGAGAATTTGAGGCCTGCCTAAGCTAAACATCAAAACCTAGTCTAAAAATAAACAAGCAAGCAGGCAAATAGGCAAGCAGGCTTACATTTCTTCAAGAAATTCTAATAAAAAATTTTAAATGAAGCTGGACTGTGGTGGCATACAACTTTAATCCCAGAACTCAGGAGGCAGAGACAGGCAGATTTCTGTGAGGTCAAGGCCAGCATGGTCTACAGAGCAGAGCAAGTTCTAGGACAGCCAGGGCTACACAGAGAAACCCTGCCTCAGAAAACCAAAATAAATAATAATGACAACAAAAAATAGATCGTGTATAATGGTAAAGATCCACAGGTCTGTGCTGTTATAGTAGCACAAGGAAAGAACATCAAAGTCCAGCACTGGAAAAATCAAGATTTAGAGCAGGAGGCAAAGTCTAGGCTGAGGCTTAAAATCTTAAAAGTCATAGCATTAATAAAATGAAACCTTAGCCGAGGTTACTTTATAGGAGAAATGAGAATAAGTAAAGGCAAATGTGAAAGAAATACTTTAAATATGGAAATAAGGCTGTCGCAAAAACAAAAATAAATTTACATTTATATACTTATTTACTTACGTATAAATATGAATATGCCATAATTGTGTGTGTTCCTTAAGAAGGCAGAGGAATCCTGAGATCCTCTGGAGCTGGAGTTACAGGAAATTTTGAGCCTTCTGACATTGGTGCTGGGAACCAAACCCTGGTCCTCTGAAAGGGCAGCAAGTGCTCTCAGTGGGTGAGCCATCCCTCCAGCCCTCTTCTGTGAAGCTTTTCTCATGAAGGCATCACAAAACAACTTCTTGTTTACTAAGCTACACCTAATAATCCAGATCATTTTATTAGCACCTTGCATATACCCATTTTCTTACCACCTACACTATAAAATTCTCTTATTCTATTAATTTATAACTTCATAATGTTATCTTTCACTAGCTAATTTTCAAAGGTTTATTCAGTTCTAAGTGGGAAACAAATCTTGAAAACACAGTAGATATTTGATAAAGATTTAAATTAATGTGTGACAAAAATTATAAAAATCATTTTGAGAGTGTTGAAAAATTACACTTGCAAGTTTTATGAGGGGCAGAGCTTTGACACGAATTTTAGAAATTTAAAAATAAACATAAAGTCTGGGACTGTACAGATATGAAGGAAATGAAAGCTTTCTCCATACAAGGATCATATGAAGCATGAGCTAAACTGCTAAAGGTACTGTAAGTTCCTAAGCCAATACTGTGAAAATTCTAGTTACAAAACAGTTCAATTTTGTTTCACTATTGGCCTAAGTTGATTATACAGAATACTTTCCCACTAAATAACATTGTTTTCACCTATCTATAACCACAACTAACAGAAAATGTGTCAAAAAAGTATCAACCATACTATCATTCACTTCCTTCAACTGTAGTCCTTTATACATTTTCCAACATGTTCCATTAATAAATTCTACACACACACACACACACACACACACACACACACACACACACACACAAAACCAAAACCAAACAAACAAAACAAAACAAAAAACCCAGAACCTTCCAGTACAGTAAAACTGCAGGGTATGATCCATTTATAAGTCAAGAAATCAGTGTAGGGAGCGAGAGAGATGGCTCGGTGGTTTCAAGCACAAACATGGTACACAGACATATATGCAGACAAAACACCCACACACAAAATAAAAATTAATCAATGCACTCTTTCCGCCATCTTGGTGCCTTTAGAGGCCTGCTGGGAACAGGACTTCTAAAAAAAAAAAAAGAAAAGAAAGAAAGAAAAGCAGGTATGTCTGGAAGGCTGTGGTGCAAGGCCATTTTTGCTGCCTACAAGCGAGTCCTCAGGAACCAAAGAGAGCACATGGCTCTTCTTAAAATTGAAGGTGTTTATGCCCAAGATGAAACTGAGTTCTACTTAGGCAAGAGGTGTGCTTATGTGTGCAAAGGAAAAAAACAATACAGTGACTCCTGGGGGCAAACCAAACAAAACCAGAGTGATCTGGGGAAAAGTAACTCGGACCCCTGGAAACAGTGGTGGTCTGTGCAAAATTCAAGCAACCTTCCTGCAAAGGCTATTGGACACAGAATCCGTGTGATGCTGTACCCATCCCGGATTTAAACTAATGGAGAGTAAATAAAAGTAGTTTTGTGCTCTGGTAAAAAATAAATAAATACATAAATACATAAATACATAAATAAATAAATGTAATAGGCCTTGATCAGACTTCTTCATTAAGTACTGGACTACAAAAATAAAACAGAAGCAGTGGTTTGCATATAAAGAGGTTTTTTGGTGTTTTAGTGCTAAGGACACAAGCTGTTACCAATGAGCTAAGCCCCCAACCTCTAATGGTTCTTCCTTTTCTTGTCACAAGATCTAATGTAGGACAGCCTCAAACTCCGTATGTAGCAGAACTGGCCTTCAGCTCCAGGTCCTCGTGCCTCAGACTGTGGAGATAGCAGGCACGCTGTGTTACCAAGCCTGGCTCTAAAGTGTGTTCATTCATTCACCCAGTGAGACAGGGTCTCTCTACATCCTCGTCCTGGAGCTCACCAGGTAGAAATTCACCTACCAGAATTGTGCTCCACCGTGCCCAATCCTGAAATATATTTATTATGAGCTGTAATCTACAACATTTAAGAGAACAGTGAGTTTAATAAGAAGTTGGATTATTATGTTTGTGTACTGGAGGACATCTTAGAGCCTTTGGTGACTTCCCAGGACTTTTGATGAAGCATCTCACAGGATTAATGCTCCTTGGAACACATAACTGTCTTGGGATACATTAAACAATGCTTACTTCACACTTGGTTCAAAAACAAAACAAAACAAAACAAAAAATAAGATAATTGCCGGAAGAGTCAGGAAAAAGATCTAGAACTTTTGCTGGATATTTATACAATTCTATGAATTTCTGCAAACTGCTTAAAGTGTTCTGCAAAATGACATTTGTACAAATAAGTTTAAATGTTTGTACCAATCAGGTTTCTTACATATTGAGTGTGGGCCTTGGGACACACCCGACAGCTTTAGTTAGGTTACCATGAGCAGTGCTTAAGCACACAAGTTCCGATTCTGGCTGTCATTCACTGGCTATGAAGTGCCAATAAATGGTCTTTGTTGTTATTTAATCTTTTTCCTTCTGTGGTATAAGGAGAATAAAAAGCAATGTCCTGGGGCCCAGAACTTTAATGATTGAGAAATGTGCATACATAATCCTTTGGTCAGGTCATGGCATGGTAGGAAGCACTCAGCATACGATATTCATTACTGTCACATTGACACTAGCACAGCATCAGTCTGCTCATGACGCGCTGAGCTCAAGAAACTGAAAACACCATGCTGCCGCCTGGTGGACGCTATGATTTAAAAACCAACGCAGTAATTACACAGACTCTCCAGTCATGAAAACACACCTCAAAAGTCATCCAATTATACAATTGATTTTCCAAAAATACATTAACAACCTCAGACCAACCCATAAACCAAGGAGATTGTCAATAGTCAAACTGGCCGAAGAGCTGTTATGGATTAGAGAGTATGTTCTACCACACAACACAGTGTTTGCTGATTTTGAGGCTCATGTTTCTTTTCTCCTTAAGATATAAAGCAAAGGTAGTCATAGACATTTGTCACAACTATGACAAAAGAGGAAATAGTCAAACATTATCGAAGTCCAATCCCTCTCTAAATGGATGACTCTTAATGGACTCCACATGGTCAAAACAGAAGGCAATTAATACGAGTTCCCTTAAACTCTGACAGTTCACTCACTTTTTCCTAAAAATTCAACGTGAGGTAGAAGATCGAGATAATGTATGAATAATTTAAACCCAAAATTAAATTCGGCATCATAGGGATTAAGAAAGCAGTTTTATTTGTTTGTTTGTTTTGTTTTGTTGTGACTTTTTTTTTTTTTTTTTTTTGTTTTGTAGTTGGGGGGGTGTTGTTTTTCTTTGTTGTTTTTCGAGATAGGATCTCTGAATGACCCTGGCTGTCCTTGAACTACCCTGTAGACCAGGCCTCGAACATACATCTACCTGCCTTTGCCTCCTGAGCGCTGGGATTAAAGATGTGCGCCACCACTGCGGGGCTGAAGACATTAATTTTATTCCCAGCAAATTTCCATTTAATCTGTCTTTAAAAAGCACACGTGAAGAATCCCTGCATTCCGAAGCTAAGCAGGAGGATAAAAGAGTTGGACGTCCTCCTGCACTACAAATCAAGACCTTGTCTGAAAACTCAAAATCTAACAGAATAAAATTACCAGAGGAATAATGGAAAATCTAAAAATTTCCTTGAATATTTCCATACTTCCATGATTTGAAGTTATAATTTTTGCCCTATGCTCGAACTGTTCTGTAAATACCCACCATTTCACTGGGTTTTTTAAATGTGACAAAACTCTGACCAGCCGACTTCATTAAAACTTTTGACAAGAGTGTCCAACACTATAACGCTGTGTTCGTAATGTAAAAATGGGCTCAAACAAAACCAAACACCCTAGAGCACACAACCCTATTAAGAAAACGCAAGAATCATATTACCAGCCAGCAAACCTGATGGGTGGCACGTCTCGTGGCGGAAGATTCTAGGCACACCTGACAGGAGACTCGAGGACGATCAGGCCCGGGGAAGTCAGCATGAGGATTTTGTGGGACACCTGAGCTCCAGGGCAATAACACTTTATAATAACACTGGGTGGAAGTGTTAGAGCGACTTCCTAAACAGCGCTCAGCACGGAAGTTGAGTTACCTCAGGGAAGACCGCTTAGTTCTCAGCATTTCCGGGTCATCTTTCCCTACCCAAAGGTGCTTCCGGTTTTCAGTCTGCAATTGAGCCGCCACCTTTAAGGACTTGGAGAGGACTTTATTAGCCCTTTGTTTGTTTGTTGTTTTTCTTGGTAGCCCTGTATCCCTGGCTATTGTGGAACTCACTCTGTAAACCAGGCTGCCCTCAAAAACAGAGATCTGCCTGCCTCTGCCTCCCGAGTACTGGGAATAAATTATGTGTCACAACTGCCCCCAGTATTATTTGGGGGCGGAGAACGGGGTAGGACAATGTCTTACTATGTAGCCTTGGCTGGCCTGAAACTCACAGAGATGCACCTACCTGTCCCTGCATCCAAAGTGCTGGAATTAAATAACTATGCCGCCATGCCCTGCTATATCATTTTTAAACAGTCTTCGGGACGATTTAAAAACAAACAAGCAGGGGTTGGGGATTTAGCTCAGTGGTAGAGCGCTTGCCTCGGAAGCGCAAGGCCCTGGGTTCGGGTCCCCAGCTCCAAAAAAAAAAAAAAAAAAAGGAAAAAAAAAAAAACAAACAAGCAAAAAAACAGTTATTTATTAGGAACAATGAACGCTGTGAGAATAGGAAAGGGGTGCCTAGCCGTTTAATACCTTATGACTTGGGATGTTTGATGTGTTTGATGTGCATAAATGTGTTATTCCTCGAGAAGACAATGTTGTTTTTTATTTATTTGTTTTTTAAGTGAAATACTAAATAGGAGAAGAAATGTAGGTAGCAACATGATGGCTTTGCGGGTGAAGTCACCTGTTGCCAGACCTGATGACCTCTTAGAAGTCTATTACAAGTTGTCCTCTTACCTCTTCCTGTGCCAGGGAGAACAAGACAGGAAACAATGATGGGGAAGAAGAAAAGAAGAGATAAGAAAGGGAGAAAGAGAAGGAAGGAGGGAGGGAGGGACATAGACAATTTTTAACTTTAAAGAAAAAAAAATTCTAATCATACTGATGATTGCACCTCTTCTCTATTCTGAAACCTAACAATATGGTTCACTGTTGAGAATTTATTCCATACAACTATTAATAAAGTATGTTCCAGGCCGACAGAGCTTGTCCATTCTACCAAAATCTGAAAGGACTCTGATCTTAAGTGTCTAACGATACTATTACTAAAACATATTTAGGAGTCAGAAAAAATGACTCAGTGGTTAAGGGCACATACTACTTTTGCAGATCTGACTTCAATTCCACATGCAGTGGCTTCCAAGCAGCTGTAATTTGAGTGCCATGTTTCTGGAGATTCCATGTTTCTGGCCTTCCCAGGCACTTGCACTAATTTGCATACATATGCACACATAATTAAAAATAAAAACAAATATTGAAGCTGGAGTGTTGACTCAGGTGGTTAAAAGCACTGTTGCTCTTGCAGAGAACCAGAGTTCAATTCCCAGCATCCACATAGCAGCTCAAAGTTGTCTGTTAACTCCTCCAATCCCAGGACATCCACACTTCTAACTTCAGTGGACATCAGACATGCACAGGGTACACAAATATATATACAGGTCAAAACACTCATATACACAAAATAATACCAAAAACACTAGGGCTAGAGTTACCGGTGGTTTAAGTCATCCAACGTGGGCACTGGAAGCTGACCTTGAATCCTCTGGAAGGGTAGGGCATTCTTTTAAATGCTAAGCCTTCTCTCTAGCTATGAGATTATCTATCTTTAGTGGTAGCTCCCTGTTGGTATCTGGAGTTGGCTCCTTTCTGGTAACCTTGCAACACCCCCAAACTGAGCCAATTCCTCTGGGACAAACTCTGGATTTTTTCTCCTGCTTTGTAAAATTCTGTTTCATATTGCTATCAGATGTAGAAATGTCTGACTGTTCCCATCGCTTCTAATAACTTCTATCCATGTTTCTCCAGACTATTTCCAAGATACCATGTCTGAGTGCTGTAAGCTAGCTTCCTGCTCTCCAAACTTTAAATTCTCAACTTATGACTATGTGTACTTGCCTTAAACCATGTTTGAATTTTTTCTTTTATATTCAATGAGTGAACACAGAAGACAGATGTCCTTATAGCTTCTCAGGGAATAACAAATCAAACTTAACAAGTTATAACATGGGATAAACTGTATTTTCTCAGTCAATAATTGTGACAAATGAGCACAATTATTCCTGCTGCAAAGAATATTTAAATAGCTTGAAGTTAGCTAGCAATGCCAACAAAGAAGCTTGCTAATCTTTGTTATAACAATTTATTCTGCTTTATTCTTGTTTGTATCTCATAAAACTATCCAAGTTGAGAGGCAAGCTAAAACTTCAATCAAATAACTCAAGGCTGAAGAGATGGCTCAGTGGTTAAGCACACTCACTACTCTTTCAGAGGTCCTGAGTTCAAATCCCAGCAACCACATGGTGGCTCACAACCATCCATAACTCCAGTTCCAAGGATCCTCCTACCCCCTTGTCTTAGTAAGGGTTACTATTGCGATCATGAAACACCATGACCAAACATAAGTTGGGAAGGAAAGGGTGTATTTGGCTTACACTTTTACATCATTGTTTACGTTGAAGGAAGTCAGGGCAGGAACATATTTTAAGTGTCCACAAAGCCATCCAGATCAAAGCCTAATTAGGCTTCTTGGTACAAACCTATAATCCCAGCACTGAGAAGACTGAGTTAGAAGGATCTAGTCTGTATAGCAAGACCTTATTTCATAAAAGGAATCGAAGAGATAGGTGAGTTGTCTTATCAGGTAATGATCCCTTATCTAAAGGTAGGAGATAGCTTACTCCAAAAATCTGTTCTCTGATGTCTATATTGGACTCACATATATATCAGTTACACACACACACACACACACACACACACACACACCACTAAAATCTTCAAGACACAGCATCTTGCTATGTGTGTTGGCTGATGTATATAGATCACTATATAGATCAGGCTGGCCTCAAACTCACAGAGATCCACCTTCCTTTACCTCCTGAGTGTTGAGACTAAAGGCATATGCCACTGTGCCCAGTTAATAAATACAAAATGTTTTTAACTCTACCTAAACCCACATCCAGATGATGAGAGTTCTTCATCATTTTGGTGTCCTTCCCTCTTTGTTTCCTGTCCTGTTTTACATAATCAAATTAATGAAGTCTTACATATATGCAATTAAGAGCTTTCTTAATGGCAAAATGGATGTTTTTTACAAATACAAAGTGAATATTGGTTATAATGCAGGCTTATTTTTGCACTTGGTATAGATTAAAGTCTCACACTACCTTAATCTAGTTCTTATCATAATTGTCAAAGGATGAAGTATGTTGCTTTTACTTGATGTAATAAAGGGAGTGATCATATTTATATGTCTCCCAAACTAGTTAGTCTCTCTCAGATCACAGTTTTCACATCCTACATAGCTAGAATGTGTTGTGAATAAACACAATGACTCCCTAAGAAAATAACAAGAGATAGTATCTATACAAAGTAAAGGAACAGGTTTCTACAGCCTATCTACACATGGCAGTGAAAACATGTACTGAAGCTTGTTACAATTACACAACTGTAACACCCTTCATTATAGTTACTTATGTTTATGCTTGTAGACCAAGTTCAATTTTTCTCTCTCCTCTCTTTCTTTTTCTTTCTTTCTTTTCTTTTTTTTTTCTTGGTAGAGTGGGGGATGGTCAATAATAGAAATAAATACCTAGTTCCAATTAATCATCTTACCTCAGGCTCCTAAGTTGCTGCGACTATAGGCACACACCTCCAAGCCTGGCAATCAGAGGTTGAGTCTCAGTAATTTTGTGTCTATATCACAGCCCAGTGCTTGACATATAACTCCTGTTTAGTAAATACTTATAGATAAGGAACTGAAGTAAAAGTTACTTAAAATTCACAACCTTTCATGTAACAACTAGTATCAACTGTGGTTGAAATCTCTCCAAAAATCAAAAAACTAAATTTGTTGACATTTCACTCTGGTGTATCTAGCATTAATATACCATGGAGGAATCTAAGACATTATCTAAATTATGAGCTATATATGAAAGAGGTTCTACTGTGAATGTATATTATTGATTACATATATTATTCATGAAAAAACATGAAAAGTGGGGCTAAAGATGCTTCAGCAGGTAAGAGCATCCATATTGGGTAGTCAACTACCACCTGTAATTCTAACACTCTGGCCTCCTTAGAAACCTGTATTTGTGTGCACATGCACACATGAATATGCACATAATTAATTTCTTTAAATCTCTTAAGAATATCAAAATGTGGTGGTGTGGATAAGAATGGACCCCATGTAGTCATATATTTGAATGCTTAGTTACCAAGGAGTAGAACTTGATTGAAAGGATTAGAAGGATTAGGAGGCGTGGCCTTGTTGGAGGACATAAGTCACTGGGTGTAGAATGATGTCATTATGCAGCAAGGAAGGTCCAGAATAAGGCAAAGCCTATCATTAGATGAGAAGGAAGGGTAGGTAGGCAGGAAAGTCTAGGAAGGAGAGAGGAGAGAAAGAAAAAAATCAAGATGGAGATGACAGAACAGGATGATCCAGATCCAGGTGGACTAGGTCAATTTTATCCTGTCTAGGTGGGTGGTTTCTATTTTTTTAATTGGCAGTGAATTTATTGTGTGGATGTATTGTGGATTGAGTTCTATTTGCTTGAACTTCTAAGTCAAAGTTAACAAAGGAGCAACAAGAAGACTCATTGCATAAAGTGCCAGCCACCAATATTAACAACGTAAGTTTGATCCCAGGGACCCACATGATATAAGGCGGGAACTGACTTCTTCATGCACACACATACACTTCTACGAGCATACAGACACACACACACACAAGAAACAAAGAAGCAAAGAGAATAAACTCTAATGAAAATTAACAAGTATATAGAAAAGTAGCAACAATTTTCTGAACTAAACCCTCATTCTGACTTCCTTACTGGTGTTTTAATAACAACATCAATCTTCCAGTTAACCAGAAAACTTCATGGTGATAAGACAGGTCTCTCTCTTAGGCATCTCCAAGTTTCAGGTCTTCCTCATAGATTTTGGATGGAGTAAGTAAAGTGAAATAATGGGTTCTAAGATGGCTTGGTGGGGTTTTCATTTGATGAAGTAAAAAAAAAACTTTAATTCAACATTTTAGGGGTGAAATTTTAATTATTATTAGGGTGTTTTTTTCTTTACTACAGATAGCAGAAAAACTCTATCTAAGTTGAGTTAATCAATTAGGAAATATATTGCTTCAGGCCACAGGGAGGCAGACAGTAGACTCCAGATGTTGCATGTTTACATGCAGCAGAGCAGTCATACATGGAATAAATAAAAACTAAAGGTTAAAAATGATGATAATAATAATAATAATAATAATAAAATAATAATAATAATCACAAAATCGTAACTACCGGATGTTGCCATGATGAAGCAGTGTACATGAATTAATCAGCCTAGGTAATATAATGAGGCATGATGCCATGGAGTTTTATATTTGAAAATTAAACAGCTAAACAAGACTGGCTCTCTTTTTTTTTTTTTTTTTTTTTTTTTTGGAGCTGGGGACCGAACCCAGGGCCTTGCGCTTCCTAGGCAAGCGCTCTACCACTGAGCTAAATCCCCAACCCAAGACTGGCTCTCATAATTCTAATATGTGACCCTAAGCTTGTGGTCTTGTTGGATTAAAGACTGACATTTCCAGTTACCTTTCCCTTTATGCTCAGGAGTTACTAATTAGAACTGGTTAGAACACCAGGGAAGGGCTGGAGAGATGGCTCAGTGGTTAAGAGCACTGGCTGCTTTTCCAGATGACCCAGCTTCTATTCCCAGCATCCACATGGCAATTTTCAGTCACTTGCAACTACAGTTCCTGGGGGAGCTAACACCTTCTTCTGGTCTCTAAGGTTACCAGGCACACATGTGGCCCCCCAGACATATATTCAAACAAAGCACTCATATGCATGAAACAAAATAACAATAGCAATATTGATGATGATGATGATGATGATGATGGTGGTGGTGGTGGTGGTGGTGGTGATGATGATGATGATTTAAAAAGAAATACTAGGGAGGGCTGAGGGTTGGAATTAGTTCTATCTGCATTCACATCCTGTTGATCCTACCTTTTGCCTGGGTGTTCAAATAATGAATTATCATGCTGTTCACTTAGTTACAGATTTTCCCAGAAAGGGCACAGCTTGTGCTGAACCTCCCATATTCTCTCCCTCTTTCCCTTCATCATACCTCAAATAAAGAGATAGACCACAACCTCAAAAGCAAGACCTTTACTTGAGCCCTGTCTGAATATCTTTGATAAATGGAGTGAGGATATTTATTTCCTACTAGATACTTGCTTCACACGAAAAAGAGCCTCCACTTAGACTAATGCATGCAACACTCATGCATGCTCACCCCTGGCCAGATGATCTCTTCTTCCTTGAATATTAGTTACATAATGTAGATAAAGCACCTGATTGATTTAGGAGGCTCTCCCCCTCCCCATTGCTCCAACTGTTGAAGAGAGGAGTGGATACAACAAAAAGCATCAAAAAAACAAAACCACCCAGAAAAAAAAAAAAAAAAAAAAGAGGCGGTTCTATCATTGGTATCGAGACATAGCAGTGCAAATATGCAGAAGCTTTTTTTTTCCATTTTATTTTCTGTTGTTGGATGTTTTGCCTGCATGTATGCATGCACACGACATATACCTTTGGCACCCAGGAAGGCCAGAGGAGGGTATCAGCTCCCTTGAGAGGGACTGGAGTTATAGGTAGTTCTGTGCTGTCATGTGAGTGTTGGGAGTCAAACCCAGATCAAGGAAAGTGAGCAGCCAGTGCTCTTAACCACCGAGCCATCCATCTCTCCAGCCCCATACAGAGCCTTTTATGGGGGAAAAAAAAGGTGATCCTCTTCCTCGGCCTGAGGAGAGTGAGGAAATATCTCCTCAACACTTTATTTGTTTGTCTTCGAATGATTTTAACTCCTACGTGACGTTTATAAAAATGCAGTACCATTTTTACACCAAAGCATTACTCACCGACTGTTCAAGGACAGACTGTCTTTCAGCCACAATAAATCTCTGTGACATTAGTAGGAATTCCACATGAGAAGGAAAAGGTTGAAAGACCCCTTAAAATTTACACTGCTCTAAAGTGCCTGGAATATTTGCCTGCTCCTCCGTTCCCGGGGTTTGGTAGGTCAAATCAGGTGCGGGAAACTAAATCCAAAGTGCGAGTCTCACTTAAGCACAACACATAAGTACAAAGCCACTGTGAGGTAGTTTGTCAAGCCTGATTCATGTAGCATGCAAAATCAGATTCTAGCTGAATGGAATGTAAAACACCTGATGGGGACCCTGGAATGTCACCTAGAACACACGCTAGCACACACATGCACACAACCACATCACACACACATACACACAATAATAGTAACAATAATTTAAAACGCCCATCAGGAGTAAGTTAGCAGCTTCACTCCAGGACGTAGCAAGGAAGTCCTGGAACACAATGGAGAAAAACCATAGTATCGCTTCTCATTTCCCACCTTCTTGTACTTTCCACCTTACCCCTGGCTACCTGTGCCACCAAGTACCAATCTGTTGGAGTCAGGAGACCTGACCAGCGTCAGGCTCACGATCTGCACTCAACTGTAACACCAAAGATTTTAGAGTCAGAAAGAAACAAAATCTCAGTTCAAACTCCTATGCCACAGCCAAAAAATAGAATAAAGAATATAAACTCAGAAGGTCACAATGTTCAAACACCCTTCCCAGAGTCAAATAAGATCATTGGAAATGTACAACGTCCATCTGTGCCTGCTCAGGGTCGGATTACTGATTAAACCTAACACAATAAATGTTCACATCATGTTGCCCTCTATAAATCCCCTGACTGCTGTGTATAGTATCCATGCTGTGAGGAGGACGTCAGAAAGAGTTTTTAAATGCAAGCTTATTTCCATAATGAATTGTAGATATGTTTATTGGACTAAAACCTCTTAAAATAACATTTTGTTTCTGATCCGTTTGCTAACATAGAGGAGTAACAAGTAGAAACAAAAACCTCTAGTCTTCTAAGGAGACTTTTCCAAATTAATTAACTGCACAAAGTCCAAGTCACAGAGCAGCCCAGAAAGTCTGAAAAGTGAGTGAATTTCCTGGAGGTCACGGATAGGCCAACCAGAACCCAAGAGGAACAGGTGTCAGGCTTGGGAATTCTCACGTGGTAGGTCTAGCATGGGAGGGTCTAGACAGGGAAAATTGTAAAAAGGCACCATTCAATCCTGGTACTTACCCCTGTAATAAAGAATGATATGCAAAGAAGAAAGTCTCCTTGGAGCTGGAGGGAGGACTATAACTGGTCAGCTCCCATTTCCTGTAACTCCAGCTCCAGGGGATGTGATGCCCTCTTCTGGCTTCTGCAGGAATCTACACTCAGATGTACACACCCACACAAATATGCACACAGATGCATAGAATGTAAAATAAAAATATAATATTTTTAAAAGAAAAATTGGGACTGGAAAGTTGGCTCAGTGGTTAAGAGCACTGACTGCTGCTTTTCCAGACATCCCGAGTTCAATTCCCAGCAACCACATGGTGGCTTACAACCATCTGTAATGGATGCCCTCTTTTGGTGTGTCTGAAGACAGCTACATAAAATAACTAAATAAATCTCTAAGAGCAAGAGAGAACAAGAGTGAGTGTGTGTGTGTGTGTGTGTGTGTGTGAGAGAGAGAGAGAGTGAGAGAGAGAGAGAGAGAGAGAGAGAGAGAGAGAGAGAGAGAGAGCGAGAGAGGGAGAGAGAGAGAGAATTTCTCAGGCTGAAGATGCAGCTCAAAAGGCAGAGTTCTTGGGATGCACAAGCCCAGGTCCAATTCCCAATATTTTAAAGACAGGTATTTTGGTGCCTGCCTACAATCCTACCACTTAGGATAGGAGGTAAAAGCAGGTCATTTAAGGAGTTTAAGGTTATCCCCAGTTACATATGGAGTTCGAGGCTAATATATAAAAGCATTCTGAAGCTCAAGAATGAGAGACAGCGAGGACAGGAGAAATTGGCTAGACTCTGCAGGGAAGTTCTGCATGGTCAGAAGCAGGAAATGTCCCTGCTTCTCTGGCCAGGAATGCCAGAGGGAGCTGTAATTTCTTCTCTCCTCCTGAATGAGTCCTAGAACTATAAATGAGGGTGGGACTGAAACTCAGCCCTGACACTGATCTTGTCTGATAAACAGCATTGAGATTATATCACTGGATTTTCAAGGTGGAGATGGATTATATCTATTCACTAGTTTCAGCCCATCTCCCAAATGATTTTAGAATCTCCATGCTTAGAGGAAAATGTTACAGTAGTCTTACAGGGCATTAAGGTTATCGAGAATCTGTTGAGGATATTTCCTCTTGGTCAACTGAATGGAATCTACATTTGACCTTGGGTGGAGACTGGACATTCTGATCTGCCCTAAAGATTAGAACGTTTCCTGCTGTTGGCTCCTCTCTGAAGAGTTAATCAGGTTGAGCATGTCAATCACCTGGCCAAGAGACCACCCCTTAGGAAAGCTGATTCCTCTGAAGCCATGCAGAAGAATGGGAGGAAT
The DNA here is from genome assembly GCF_011064425.1 of Rattus rattus. Taxonomy (NCBI): domain Eukaryota; kingdom Metazoa; phylum Chordata; class Mammalia; order Rodentia; family Muridae; genus Rattus; species Rattus rattus. The sequence continues at coordinate 82,788,281 of NC_046158.1, read as the reverse complement.
AACTACTCACTTAATGAGATAATGTACTTTTCCTTTTCAGAAACCCCAACCTTACAGCGCCTTTGCTACACAGCTAAGCCTGCTGGATTCTCTGAATTTCTCTTTCCTTCAGAAACTGGCCAGATGCAGCCTGGACCCGTTCTTTCTGACACTTTGGAAGTTTCTCCCTGTCCTTTGAGATAGCCCATGCCTATCTCAAAAGGCACTATTTTTTCTCTTCTCTGTCTCCCTCCTGATGGCTGTCAATGCTCTAACTTGCCTGTCCTGTTATTTTGATTTTTGGTTTGTTTTGGGCTTTGTTTTGTTTTGGTTTGGTTTGGTTTTTAACTCTAATAAAATTGCCCTTGAGCTTCCTTCTGGGTTCATTCTTAAATTATTTTATTAAAAAGACATGGAACCTACAGAGAGGTCCTCAATTTTCCCAGTAACATGTAGAATCCCAAGTAGGGCTCCCCAAAGTTTTTGATAACAAACTCACACAGGAGGCAACAATGTTTTAGGTTTTTGTTGGGGGGGGGCTGTGTTTGTGAGATTTTGTTGTTTATTTTTGTTTTCTTTTGGGGTATGGTTGGTTTGTTTCATTTCGTTGTTTGTTTTTGCTTTGTTGGTTGGTGGTTTCTTTTCTTTCTGTTTTTTTTTTTTTTTTTCTAAAATAGGACTTTTTATTTGTCACTATTAAACCCTAGACTTTAAACAGACGCTTGCACTGGTGGTTTTTATCACCAGCTCCTTCAGCTGTCTCACCCGCAGGCAGTTTTCCACAACGACTCCCTTCAGCATGGAGCTCCGTGAGTTTTCTGAGCCCCAACTTGGGTCTCTTCAGTATTTTTACTTTTCTAAGGAAGATGTGGAGAGGACAAAGGGACTGGCAAACCTTTCCCCTCTCTCTCCTGGTGCTGTCTGAACTCAGTTCATCCACTTTCATCGAGTCCTTGGTCTACATTTCCAACATCCTCTCTGGGTTCTGGTGGACCTGCTGGGCATTGGGCATCTTCTGGATCTGATTGTTGTGGGTTTTTTAGTGAAACCAACACAGAACAGACAGAGCAAAGAACCAGCAGCCGTCTTGACATCAGCATGAGCCTCAGTCACAATCGGCCAACTTTTGACTGTAGAACACATTTGGTCTGGGTAAGATCCATGTCATGGAAGTTATACAGACAGTATTTGATTTTTTTTTTTTTTTTTTGGTTCTTTTTTTTTTTCGGTGCTGGGGGCTGAACCCAGGGCCTTTCCCTTCCTTGGTAAGCGCTCTACCACTGAGCTAAGTCCCCAGCCCCGAATTTTTTTTTTTTTGAGGTAATGTCTCTCTGTGATACTCAGGCTGGCCTGGAACTCTTGCCACAAGCAATTTCTTCTACTTTAAGGAGCAGGGACACTCCAGGTCAGGAAGTAAAACAGATGTAAAAACCACCATGCTTGTCAACCTGATTCCCAGGAATCACATAGTGAATGGAGTGTGCGTAATTGAATCCAATTTTGGCCCAGAAAAGCAAAAAAGAGATGTATTAAAAGAATATTTGGAAATTCACAAAAATGATATGAAATCTGGAGGAGATTTAGAAAATGGCATAAGCCGAGGCAGCCTAAGAATCATGGCCAAAATCCAGAAGACCTTACCAGAAAGGCAGATTGGAAGGGGTAGGGACAGAGAGTGATAGGATAGGTCATGCTGGAACACATGACAGACAGCACATAGCCCACACTGCTGTAGACTCTTGCTGCCTTTACAGTACAAGTGATTCCTAAATCCTCTCTGTCTTGGAGCTGGGCTGGAGTGTCAAACCCTTAGCACCTAAGCACCTATGTTTAGGACAGCACTTTGGTTGCCTAAACCTGAAAGAAGAAGTCACCTCTCCCTGGTTTAAGGTTCTACATTGTATTTAACAGGCCTTAGTAGGAGAGAAAACAAGGGGAGGATATATACTTCAGTGGCGTCCATCTTCCCGCTCATAAGAAATTGCTATAGTATCATGGTATTTCACTGATATTTCACTTTTTTAAATTATTTTATTATTACATTTGTATATATGTATTTGTGAAAGGAGAGCATGTGAGCACCATGGGGAATGAGTGGAGATCAGAGGACAATTATAAGACCTTCTGCCATGTGCTTTCCAGGGGACCAAACTTGCTGGCAAGTGCCTTTACCTACTGAGCCATTTTGCTGACTCCATTTGTTTTTTCAGGGCAGGATTTCTCTGTGTAGCCCTGACTGTGCAGAAACTCACTCTATAGACCAGGTTGGCCTTGAGCTCAGAGACCCACTACCTCTGGCCTCTGAGTGCTGGGATTAAAGGTGTGTACCACCACATTTTTTCAAGGCAAGAGCTCATGAAGCATAGGCTGGCCTCAAGCTCTCTTAGTAGCTGAAAATGATCTTGAACTTCTGATTCCCCTGCCTCCACCTCCCAAGTACTAGGAATACAGGTAGCACGACTACATCTGTTTTATGCAGTGCTGGGGATTGAACCCAGGGCTTCGTGCTTGTGAGGTGAGCCCTCTACCAACTGATCTACGACTTCATTCCAATCATTTGTTGGGGTGGGGGGATGCATGCTCATGTGTGTACCTCAGTGTAGAAGCCAGAGGTCAACATTTCCTCAGTCTTCTTCCCCATATTTTTAAACAGTCTCTCACTAAATCTGGAGCCCTCCAATTTCAGGAGGTTGACTGGCCATAGAGCCTGAAGAGTTCACCTGTTTCTGTCTCCTCAGGGCTAGGATTATAGGCCTGGGGTTTTTTTTTTTTTGTTTTTTTTTTTTTTTTTTTTTTTTTGGTTTTTTTTTTCTATGTGGATGCCAGAGATCCGAATCCAGGTCCTTGTGTTTTCATGGCAAGCACTTTACCAACTAAGCCATCTCCCCCTTCCTCCAATAGTTTAGCCTTTTAAATAATGAGAACCACACCGGCTTTGCTTAATATGTTTTTTTTTTTTTCCTTTTCTTTTTTTCGGAGCTGTGGACCAAACCCAGGGCCTTGCGCTTCCTAGGCAAGCGCTCTACCACTGAGATAAATCCCCAACCCCGCTTAATATGTTTTGAAGATAAAATAACTTACTCTTTGTAAACTACAGCAAACAGTTTTGAAAAAGAAAGCATGATGGATACAATTTACACTAACTGGGGAGGCTTTAATTAGCAAAGATTGTAATGGTTGCTGTGCTTCAGACACAAGAAGTCACCAATACATTTTACGGAGTCAGACATCAGGAAAACTAAGAATATTTTGCCCTAAGTATGTTACTATGAAGCATGCTTGAGTTTTAAATTTTGGTTAATTTTCAGTTAACTTTTAAAACTTTGTTTATACAATGGAAGAGACTCAAATCTTTAGATTTAGAAGAAAGATTGGTTCAGTTGTTTGGATCTGTTACATTAATTTCTCAGTCTGTGAAGGGGTGGTTTGCTCCTCCAATGGTAATGGGAAATTAGTTTCTTTATTTCTTCATTAAGACCGTGGGAGGAAAATTAATACTGTCTCCAGCTTTTCCAAATTAATAGAATATATCTTTATTAAAATGATGAATGGATGTGACTTTTGGGGGGTGGGGGTGGGGGTGTTGAGAGGCTTTTTAACACAGTGATGATTCAACTCCAAGCTGAGCCTTAGCAAGCATCGTGTCTAAAAGCTCAAGTTCAGTGAGGCCTCCTTAGGTATTCAAGGTCAAATAATCAAGGACACAATCAAACAGGAGGCTGGGTCTGACTATTTTGTTTTTCATTTTTTTCTCTTTTGGGGTGTGTGTGTGTATGGTATTTGCACATGCTTCTTTATGAGTACATGGGTGGGAAAAGGCCAGAGGAGGACACTAGGTGTCCTGTTCTATCATTTTCTACCCTATTCCCTTGAGAAAGAGTCTCTCACTGGACCTGGAGCTGGACTGGCAGCCAGGAAACCCCAGCCATCCTCCTTCCTCTGCCTCCCACTGTCCTGGGGTTCCAGTCATGTGCAGCTTTTTATACGAATGCTAAGGATTCAACGTCAGGACCTCCCGTTTGTGCAGCAAACATTTTTTTTTTTAAAGATTGTAATGATCTGATTATTTTTTTATACTAGGGAGGGGGCACAAAGCAATCCTCTTTAATAATGTTATTAATTTCAATTAGAAGATTTTAGTAATGCACATTTTTAAAAAGGGATTCATCTTGCAAATTGTTCTGCAATCCAAAGATACAACAGCTTGGAAAATAACATTTAGAAAACTAAAGCCAATGTGAAAAGACAGATTAAAGCAGCCACAACACTCTTCCTGTAAGCGGCCAGAGGTGACCTGTGAAGATGGTTCGCTACTCCCTTGACCCAGAAAACCCCACAAAATCATGCAAATCAAGAGGCTCAAACCTTCGGGTTCACTTTAAGAACACCCGGGAAACTGCCCAGGCCATCAAGGGTATGCATATCCGCAAAGCCACCAAGTATATGAAAGATGTCACTTTAAAGAAGCAGTGTGTGCCCCTCCGGAGGTATAATGGTGGAGTAGGTGCGCCCAGGCCAAACAGTGGGGCTGGACACAGGGACGGTGGCCAAAAAAGAGTGCGAATTTTTGCTGCACATGCTTAAAAATGCAGAGAGTAATGCTGAACTTAAGGGTTTGGATGTAGATTCTCTGTCACTGAACACATCCAGGTGAACAGGCACCTAAGATGCGCAGACGAGCCTACAGAGCTCATGGCCGGGTTAACCCATACATGAGCTCCCCCTGCCACATCGAGATGCTCCTCACTGAGAAGGAACAGATTGTTCCAAAGCCAGAAGAGGAGGCTGCACAGAAGAAAAGGATATCCCAGAAGAAACTGAAGAAACAAAAACTCATGGCACGGGAATAAATTCAGCATAAATAAATGCGGATAAAGTTAAAAAAAAAAAAGCCACAACAATGAAGACTTGATATAGCTCAGATTTTCCAGCTTCCTTACTGCACCATCTACGTCAGAGGTCTGTTCCTTCAGCTGGCTCCTTGCGCCATGTTTAAGGAAATACCTTTTCCCTTGGGATCGTTTAGCCTTCTGAGTCCATCCAGCATTGTCTCCATCGGGACTAGAGCACGCACTTGTCCTCCTTCTCCCCTGCACCCTGAAGTGATTTACTTTTCTTTCATGTAAATGAGTGTCCGGCCTGCATATATGTATGTACACCATGAGTGTGACTACAAGGCCAGAAAAAGAATGAACAATCGTATGGAACTGAAGTTACAGGCAACCGTGCCATCAGTGACCTGACTCCGGGCTGCAAATGGATACACCAAAACATCTCTCTATTTTCTTCAGCATCAGCCCTCCTCTCTACCATAAACAATGCTAGCGAGAGTGTTCCTGTGCCCATCTCCTGTGCGAGCATCCCAGCTGGACTTGACAGACAGTCTGACAAGGTGTCTTCAGCTTTTCAGTAATGCCAAGTTACATTCTGGGGATATTTTTGCCAGCTTACAGCAGGAGACGAGAGTGGAAAGAAGGTACCCGAGAGGTTCAGTTCTCAGCACCACGTTGCAGCTTACAAATGCCTGAAACTCTGGTTCCAGGGGATCCTTCTGGCCTTTGGAGGCACCAGGCAACCACATAGTGCAGAAACAAAACACCCATACACATAAAATTTTAAACAATAAAATCATGGAAATGGAGCCTGCCTATTAACCCTAACATTTAAGGCAGGAGGATGGAAAGTTTAGAATCAGTTTAAGGAAACATGAGACCCTGCCTCAAGTTTTAAACAAAGAAACAAACATATAAATGGAAATAAACAAAATGACTAGGAAGGAAAAATTGTTAATGAAACCGAAGTAAGTTCAGGTTGTAACAAATTGTCTCCAAATTTGCTTAACAAATCTCTCATTATTCATTTAGTTTTAGATTTTTCGAGACAAGAGCTCACTACCGCTACCACCCTCCTTTTCCCTTCTTCCTTTCTTCCTTTCTTCCTCCTTTCCTTTCTTTCTTTCCTAAAACAGAGCCTTATATATTCCAGGATAGCCTCAAACTTGCAATGTAGCAAAGGGTAGCCCTCGCGCGCGCGCGCGCGCGTGTGTGTGTGTGTGTGTGTGTGTGTGTGTGTGTGTGTGTGTGTGTACATGTCTGTATACAGATATGTGTTCATATGAGTGAATGCACACATGTATAAGCATGTGGAAGGGATCAGAGGTTTCTCAACTGGTCTCTACTCCTTTCCTCCCTTAAGGTAGAGTCTCTCATTGTGACCGCAGAGCTTGCCAACTCAGTTAGACTATCTGGCCACCAAGACTGAGTGATCCTCTGGGCCCTGCCTCCTCAGGGCTGAGATCACAGGTGTATGCTGCTGCTCCTGACTTTTTTCACAAGTGTGGGGCATTGAAGATGGGTCCTCCTGCTTTCAGGACAAGCACTTTACCAACTGAACCATATCCCTGTCCCAGACTTTGAACTCTGAGTCTCCTGCCTTCACCTCTCAAACATAGGAATTTCAGGCATGCATCCCCATTCCAAGTATGCCTGTATTGCTTTGCTTTGTTAAGCTTGTGGATGTTCCAAAGTGTTTTACAACTCCTTTCTTTTAATTTTATTGAGACAGTTTTACTACATGGCTTATGTCAGCCTTGAATTTATAAACCTTCTGCCGCAAACTCCTGAATGCTAAGGTTATAATAGGTGAATGGCCCTACACACTGACATTGTGTCATTTTTTAATAAATATTACATATTGTACAAATATTTATAACAATTTTCTCAAGTGAAACCAACTGTTTGTTTTCAAGACAGGGTTTCTCTGACAGAGCCGTCCTGGTACTTGCTCTGCAGACCAGACTGGCCTCAAACCTCCTGCCTGCCTCTGCCTCCCAAGCGCTAGGATTAAAGGCATTATGCTACCATTGAAACCAACTTTTTTTTTTTCCTTTTCTTTTTTTCGGAGCTGGGGACCGAACCCAGGGCCTTGTGCTTGCTAGGCAAGCGCTCTACCACTGAGCTAAATCCCCAATCCCAGAAACCAACTTTTAAAAGAGTCCTGCTAAGACTAGACTCTGTGCAAAATCAAATGAAAGAAATTAAAATCCTTAAATTAAAAGAGATAAGGAGCCGGGCAGTGGTACATACCTTTAACCCCAGCACTTGGGAGGCAGAGGCAGGCAGATCTCTGAGAATTTGAAGCCAGCCTGCTCTACAGGGTGAGTTCCAGGACAGCCAGGAACTACAGAAGGAAGTGAAGATCAGAGAGGATTTGAGACCCACAATTGCTGCACAGCTAGCTCTATAAGCAAGCTAAACTCTACCCCCATCACTTTGTGGAGTCCTATTTATATCCTCCAAACATCATGTGTCCTCCACGTGCCTCAGCACAGGTCTTGCCTCAGCATCCAATCAGCCTGAGTTCTCTGAAGTGGCAACCAACTGCAGCTCAACTCTGCAGTGTAAGGCGGACCAATACATGCACGTTGTTAACAAAGACTCCTTATCACATGTCCTTTCATGTGCTTGCTTTAGCAGAGCATCCTCTCTCCTGTGTCTGTTTCAGCAAAATGTTCCTTCATGAGTCTGCCTTAGCCTTTCACACCTATGTCCACTGTAATGAAATGTTCTGTCATGTGTTTGCCCCAGCAAAACACCATCCAACTGACTTTCCAAAGAACCCTTAAGTTTCTACTTCACATAAGCTTACATTTGTTTCTAATAGTGATATAATTAACATCTTTGGAGTGCCATCTGTGTTTATTTCCAAGATGAATCCTGTGACACAAATTTCTATACATTAAATTAAAAGGAACAGTTTTGGTTTGTTTGGTTGGCTGGATGGTCAGTTGGATGGATGAATGGATGGGTGGATGGATGGGTGGATGGATGGATGGATGGATGGATGGATGGATGGATGGTTGGCTGGTTGGTTGGCTGCCTGGTTGGCTGGTTTTTGTTGCTGTCGAGACAGGTTCTGTAATGTGGGCTTGTCTTGAACTCACCATGTGGAACCCAAGCTGTCCTTGAATTTGTGACTGTGGTTCTACTTCAGCCTCTCAAATGATGGAATTACAGGTATGTGCCACCACATAGTACACATGGGCCACCACTCCTGACAGGAATAGATCATAATAAATCATTTTTAAGGCTTTGTGTACATGTTTCTAAGTTGTCTTGGGAAAAGTTGAACCAAAGTATTACTAGCAGAATATTCTATAGGCTTTGACTTTTTCAAAACCTACTTTATTTAGGGTTCTTAAAAGCTTCAGCCTCCCTTCTAACCCACTGATCAGAGGTAGTGGAGAGAGGTTAAAAGGAAAAGGGATCGTGGACCTGTTTAGTTCTTTGGGGCAACTCCACTCTTCATTGTCAAGATACCAGCAGTCCAGTTCAATATCAAACACCAAACACGAATCAGTAGCAGAGGCATGATCCAACAGAAATCTCAAGGCTCCACCAAATCAGCAGAACTGGTCAGAATCAGCTGGAATACCATGAGAAGTTCTTTGGTGCATTTCTCTCTATGAAGTGAAGATCAGAGAAGACCAGCAAGGAAGTGAAACCAGCAAAACATTGCACAGCATCACGAACAGCAAGAACAGCCTCTCACTGTTTATGGAGTTCCATTTATATTCTTTCCAAAAATCATGCACCCTGTCCTCTCAAGCTTCCACTCCAGCAAAACATCACAGGCCCTCTCACATGCATGCTTCAGCAAAACATCCTCTCAAAAGACAGTTTCCAGAAAAACAACATGTGACACAACTGAGTTTCCAAAGAACTCAGAAATTTCCACTCCAATCTTCAATATTCATTTCCTCATATTTACATTTTAACCTTTATCAAATTCACGGGGGAAAGAGGAACCCCCCCCCCAGACTGAAGCGATGGCTCAGTGGTTAAGTTCACTGACTGCTCTTCCAGAGGTCCTGAGTTCAGTTCCCAGCAACCACACGGTGGCTCACAACCATCTGTAATGGGATCAGATGCCCTCTTCTGATGTGTCTGAAGACAATAACTGTGTACTTATACACATTAAATAAATAAAAAATTTTTTTAAAAAAGAGTAGCTCCCTGTTTTCATGGGGCTTTTCTTCAACCATTAATTATTGTTTAATGTTGCTCTAAATAGCTTTTTTTCCCCTTGTTTTTAATCTTTCTCCATATCAGTTCCTCTTACATGCCCCCACCAGTTCCATATCAGAGCTCCCGTGGTTTCAGTCCCCTATTCAGAAAGCTTCAACTTACTGCCTGGGAACTGAGTGTGATCTCTGTGGCCTGTTGTGCAATACACTGCAGCATGGCCCCCTTGCCCATCTCTGACCTCACTTTCCTATACATACTATAGGACTCGGTCCAGGATCATCAGTGTCTTCTAGAGCATGACTCATAGTTTCTCATCTCTTTGTCATCAGCCAGTGATGAAAACACCACCAGCATGATGCATGGCCCTTCCCTCACCTATGGCAGACAATGCTAATTAACCATCCCATCCTTTCCCCGCTGGCAGGGATGCAGTGTCTCAATGGACAGCCACAGACTGCCTCTAGGATGGAATGAGGTGAGCTCTTGAGGTGAAACTAACTTGCCAACTTTCCACGGTCCTTTCACCTACTTGGCATTCGCCCTAGTTCCTCTTCTGGAATTTGTTGATCGAGATTCATTTCAAATGCTCCTGAGAGACCAGATCTTTTGGGTTCAAACTCCAGCTTAGAGAACCTGACCTAAGGTTGAACTCCAGTTAACCAACAGGCAAGTACCTAGCACCAGTTTCCAGGTTACCCCCAATAAGACTTGCATATAGCACCAGTTTCCAGGTTACCACCCACCCAACAAATCACCTCCAGGTAACATACCTGCCCCAGACACCTCACTTCTTAACAACCACCAATCAGGAGGAAAACCAGAAGTTAAGTTTATGGTTTGGTTAAGTTAAGTTTATGGTTTGGCTCTCAGCACAAGCCAATTATGTTAAAGGCCACAATGGCCCCCCAATCAAATGTGTGTGCCAGGCTAGACACCTTCTTCTTGCCTCTATAAATATTTGCCTGAAACTAAGCTTAAGGCTGCACCCTCCCGTTCTACTCTGTTAGAGATGGTGGTGTGGCCCAAGCTCGAGCTTGAATAAGGAGACCATAATTTGATCATATTGGTGGTCTCCTGGGATTCACAAACGCTTTCTGGAACAACACTTCCTCCTTTTCATAGTCCACTCACCACCTCCACTTCTCTAAACATACTACACAGCTCCTGTGTTTCTATGTCACTGTTCTTTTGAAAAAATGAAAACTGCATGCTGTCTCATATGTGTCTTAAAACAGTAAGAATAATAACATCTCAGGTTCTGGAGCAGACTGCATGAGAGTGATGCTGGACCCAACTGTGAGCTGTTGATGTAGCTCAGTATGATCATCAGAATCCTCTTCTAGACAATGATGGAAAAATGACACCGACTACAGAAAGTTGTGAGGAGTCAGTGAAAAAAATGCAGGTCAAATGTTTACCCAAGTCACACACACACACACACACACACACACACAGAGACACACATACACACACAGACACACACACACACAAACACACACACACAAACACAAACACACACACACACACACACACACACACACACACATTAAACCTTGAAAAATGTTACCTCGAGAGACAGAGCAGGCAGATCTCTGTGAATTCAAAGACCAGGCTAGTCTCCATAGCAAGTTCCAGTTCCAGGTCAGCCAAGATTGTATAGTGAAACCTATCTCAATAAAATAAAATATACAGCTTTGGAGCTAGAGGGGCTTTGAGTGTGTCCAGGACCTGAATTTGGTTCCCAGCACCTGTATCAATCAGCTCACAACCGCCTGGAGATCTGACACCCTCTTCTGACCACTGTAAGCACTTACACTCATGTACACACACACACACACACACACAAATGCTTAAAAATAAGGGCTAGGGGGCTGGAGAGATGGCTCAGCGGTTAAGAGCACCGACCCGCTCTTCCAGAAGTTCTGAGTTCAAATCCCAGCAACCACATGGTGGCTCACAACCATCTGTAATGGGATCCCATGCCCTGTTCTGGTGTGTCTGAAGACAGCTACAGTGTATTCATATAAATAAAAAAAATAATTAAAAAAAAAAAAAAAAATAAGGGCTAAGCATGGTGGCAGACACCTTTGATCCCAGCACTCTGGGAAGCAGAAACAGGTAGATCTCTGTGGGTTCCAGGCCAGCCTAGTCCACATAGCAAATTCCAGGCCAGTCAGAGGTGCATTATAGACATACTTCGTCTCAAAAAGATAGATAGATAAATAGATAAATAAATAGATAGATAAATAAATAAATAAATAAATAAATAAATAAATAAATAAATAAGGGCTGGAAAAATGGCTCTGAGGTTAAGAGCATTAGCTGTTCTTCCACAGAACCCAAGTTCAGTTTCCAGCAACCATGAACCCAACACCCACATATGTCTCAAGAACTTAATCGAAGGATTACCATACAAACTAGCAATGAATTCTTAAATATACCAAGAAGAATTAAAATACGTTCGTGCAAAAACTTGTACATTATTGATAATAAAACAGCCCAAGTGTGCGTCAACTGGCTAACAGATAAAGTATCACAATCCAGCCATGCCAGAAAGCGGGACCGTAACAAGGAATGAGGGGTCGGGGGCGTAGCTCATATCATGCTTGAGGCCCCAGGTTCGATCTCCAGTACTAAAAAGGAAAATAGTGATACACACATGCTAGAGCATGAATGAGCTTTGCAAGGAAAGCCAAGCAAAAAAGTTACCGAGGCCACATATTACATGATTCCATTTATATGAAATAAACAGAAAAGGCAAATTCATACAGGAAAAAAGTAAACTCAGTCGTTGTCAGGAGCTGGCAAGAGGGGATAAGGAGTGGCTGGTTAATGGCTTTGGGGCTTCTCTTTAGGGAAATTGAAATGTTCTAGGTGATGTAGCATTGTGAATGGATCAAAACCTCTCGAATTGGGCAGTTAAAGTAATAAAATGGTGGTTTTCAACATGTAAATTTTGTACCTTATCACCATGTGCCATAATTTCACATTAAGAGGCTGAGGCAGGAAGGAGTCGGAAGCTCTCCTGAGCTACATAACAGGGTCTATTCAAACAATCAAGGGGTACGGATGTAACTCAGTGCAGCACTAACCTAGCATGTATAAACCTGTGCTTGATTTTCTAACATCACAAAAAAAAAAGGAAAAAGAGTCAGGTCAGCCAAAGTAAATATCAAGACCTTGACTCAAATAACAACAAAAAAAAAACAAAACAAAAAAAACCTAAATAAATAAATAAAATAAAAATTTTGAGGAAAAGGAAAAAATGTCACTTATATTGCCATTCATCCTTATGCCCCACAGAACGCCTAAGGAGTTTTCACTTTTTAAAAAGAATGAATTTTCAGAAGGAAACTATATTTAATATGGTCTTAAATGCAAAGATGAGAGTATTAGTAAGCCATCTAAATAATAGATTATAATTTGCACACACCAGGAAACGATAATTTATTTATTCCTCTACAGATATTCCAAGAATAAACAAAACCCCGCTAAAACCGGAAGTGCATTTATAAAAGCTAAAGATAGCACAATGCTCTCGCCTCACACGTGCAAGGCGCTCGCAGTTTAGTCTCCGATCCCAGTCCTAGGAATAAAAGAGGTCAGGGAGCAAGTGTGGAATCACTGCAGCGGGGGAAAACGCTGACGGAGAATTCAAAAGAGTACTACAGACACTGAGTCTGTGTAAAACAATAAACAAACAACAACACTGACAGCTCTTCCAGTGGTCCTGAGTTCAATTCCCAGCAGCCACATGGTGGCTCACAACCATCTGTAATAGGATCTGATGCCCTCTTCTGGTGTGTCTGGATACAGCTACAGTGTACTCATATGAATAAAATAAAGAGAGAGAGAGAGAGAGACTGCCATGTTCCAGGCCTTTGCATTCATCCACAGCAAAGACCAAGTGGCTATTTAAACAAACATCTTTGATAATTTCACACACACATAGAACATACTTTGATTGTATTCCTTCCTTTTTCATTCTCCTCTTCCTCTCACCAAACCCCTCCCTCTTCCCAAGTTCTCCTACTTTCTTTTTCCCTCCCCCCCACCTTTCTCAATCTTCACGTCCCACTGCACTTAATTTAGGACTACTTGCATGAACAAGAATGGAGGACGTTCACATGAACAAAGGAGCTTTACTAGTGGCTACGCCCCTGAGGACTATGGTTCCCTGGCCATCATTAACAACTGCCTGCCACTGTTCAGGGATGGTAGGGTAGCCAGAGAGGCTCCCCGTCTCAGCCTCAGGAGTGCTGGCTGGCTAGACTAGCTGCAATTGGTGAGCTCTGGATTGCAGAAGACACCTTGATTCAATAAAAATGAGAGAGATCTAGGAAGACATCTAGTGTTGACTTTGGTCCTCAGCATGCATGCACTCATACATGCCATGCGCCCGTGCAAACATATTCGTACACACATAGACCCACACACAAAAGTAAAGTGTCAATGTCTCACATTGACATGGAAAAATCATGCCTTCCTTTGTCATTTTTGTTGCATAAACATTTATAATGCTTTCTGGAGGTTAATTTGGAAATATGCAGAGTATATACACATATGTATATACACATATGACTAGGAAAAGGCCTAGAATGATCAAGTAGTGTTGTTAGACTTGACTCTTTTTTTTTTTTTTTTTTCCTTTTCTTTTTTTTTGGAGCTGGGGACCGAACCCAGGGCCTTGCGCTTGCTAGGCAAGTGCTCTACCACTGAGCTAAATCACCAACCCCGACTTGACTCTTTTGATCCCCCCCCATCCTTGTATTTTTCTATGCTAAATGCAAATATTGCTTTTATAATAAAAAACGACAGATGTTTGTTTAGTTTTTGAGTTTTGGCATTTTAGAAGTAAGGCTTCTTTGTTTGTTTAATTAGAGGCAGGTCTGTAGCCCCAGCTGTTTTGGAGTTTGCTATGTATGTGGATCATGCTAGCCTAGAAGTTGTCACTTCTAAATACTGGGATCTCAGCCTTTGCCACCAAACAGGGCTGATGAAAAATATTTAGTTCTTTGAAGACTCGTATAGGCCAGGCTTGAGCTAGCTCGGTTTTACTGAGGTCACTCTGAGATCTTTTCCTTCAATTCGTGAATAGAGTAGAACAATTTTGAGCTTGTGATCGTACGCTTAGAACGCGGCGAAGATGCAGAGTACAGGAGGAATTGAAGAGACGCCGAGTCTGTAATTAAACCATGACTCATGAGCTGTCTAAGGAGACCATCAGGCAAGTGCAAAGGGCACGCTCACGGAAAAGGATGAGGCAATGCTGAGTGTCTCGGAGCAGAAGCCCCACAGCTGCTGAGGTGCAAAGCTGATTTCTGAAGCGCTTGCACTAGCGGTGAACCGGGAGTGCCCGTAGCCACGCCCTTCCCAGCACTGAGGGCGCCACCTCTTTCCCTATGCCAATCAAAGCAGTAAACAAGAATCTTAATGTTCCACTCTTTTGTTACTACAGGCTAATAATTCCCTAAGATTATTGACTAGTTCTACTTATTCATTCATGAGTTTTCTACTTGTAAGCCTGCAACTTTCTACATAGACCAGGCTGACCTCAAACTCACAGCGACCCAACTGTCCCTGCCTCCTAAGGCATGGAATTAAAGGCATGCGTTAGAATGCCTGGCTTATATTTTTTGAGATTTATCTTATAATTTATTTATTCGTATGTATATGTCATTTGTGTGTGGGAGGGGAAGGGAGGGGGCCTATGGAGGCTAGAAAAGAGCATGACCGGGAGTTAAGAGTTATAAGCAGTTTTGAGCAGCTTAACATGGTGCCAGGAATGAACCTCTGATCGTCTGCAAAGCAGCAAGCTCTCTTCACCACTTGTTGATTTCTGTGCCTTAAAGAGCTTAACCCTTTTTTTCTCATATATGATGCTAATATTTTTCTACTTGTCATTTGTTTCAATGGTTTACTATCAGACCTAACTAAGCATATTTGATTTTAATGAGGTAAAATCCATTATTGCTTTCCTTAATAATTTTCTTTTGCTTTTATTATCAGAATTCTTCTTCTCTCTACATGAAGGACAGTAGAGATTTGCATTTTTTTTATTTTAAATTTTATTTTTCTTGGATATTTTGTATATTTACATTTATTTATTTATTTATTTTTATTAACTTGAGTATTTCTTATTTACATTTCGAGTGTTATTCCCTTTCCCGGTTTCCGGGCCAACATCCCCCTAACCCCTCCCCTCCCCTTCTTTATGGCTGTTCCCCTCCCCATCCTCCCCCCATTGCCACCCTCCCCCCAACAATCACGTTCACTGAGGGTTCAGTCTTGGCAGGACCCAGGGCTTCCCCTTCCACTGGTGCTCTTACTAGGATATTCAATGCTGCCTATGAGGTCAGAGTCCAGGGTCAGTCCATGTATAGTCTTTGGGTAGTGGCTTAGTCCCTGGAAGCTCTGGTTGCTTGGCATTGTTGTTCATATGGGGTCTCAAGCCCCTTCAAGCTCTTCCAGTCCTTTCTCTGATTCCTTCACGGGGGTCCCATTCTCAGTTCAGTGGTTTGTTGCTGGCATTCGCCTCTGTATTTGCTGTATTCTGGCTGTGTCTCTCAGGAGAGATCTACATCCGACTCCTGTCGGCCTGCACTTCTTCGCTTCATCCATCTTGTCTAATTGGGTGGCCTTTATTAAATTCTTAAAGCCTTCTAGAGATTTTTTTGAAGTGGCTACTAGAAATGTGTCTTTAAACACATTTAGAAGGGCTGGAGAGACAGTTCAGTAGCTAAGAGAACTGGCTATTCTTCCAGAGAACCTGGTCCAATTCCTAGCTCCTATATGGCAGCTCACAACCATCCAAGGGATCCAACACCATCTTCCAGCCTCAACACCAAACACAAAGAGATACATAGACTTCCATGAAGACAAAACATCCACTCATACAATTGGATGAAAAAAGGAAATAAAAAGGGAAGGAGAGGACATGGGCTGGATAGTCAGGGCAGAAGGTGGGGCATACCAGCCACATCCTGAAACAGGTAGAGACTAAGGGATGCTAGGAGAACCTGGAGGTCAGGGTCAATTTGATGTGTTAGATAGGCACCTCAGCCATTTGTCCCAGATTTGAAACCTAACAAAAATAAAATATTAAAACAAACGAATTGACATTTAGAACCTTTGGCATTGCAATAGATGCCATATAATCAAAAATAATTACAATATTAAGTGTCCAAGAGATAACAGAGCAAATTTTCCTATAACAACCATGCTAACCCTTCTTCAGCCAGGCCTGGTGAGGCATGCCTTTAATCCCAGCACTCAGGAGGCAGAGGCAGGCAGATCTCTGTGAGTCCCAGGCCAGCCAGGTCTGCAGAGTGAGTTCCAGGCCAGCCAGAATTACATAATGAGATCTGTAATAAAACAAAACAAACTGGTTCTTCATTATAAATTGTGTGAGCTATGCAAAAAACTCTTTTAGGGCTGGAGAGATGACTCAGCAGTTAAGAGCATTTGTTCTAGATGCCTAGAGTTCAATTCCCAGTACTCACGTGATAGCTCAAAACCTCCCAATTCCAGTTCCACGAGGATCCAACACCCTCTGTGGACACTAGACATGCGTGTGGTACACATACATATACGCAGGCAAAATACCCACAGACCTAAAATCAATAAACCTAAATAGAGTGAGTTTTACGAAACTTAACTTTAATAGTTTTATCCTAGGAAAAGTATCCCTTAATACTCCTTCTAGATTATTTGATGTCTTTCAAAATGTACAGTTGCTTTGATATCAAAGTCTTAGGATTTTCTTTCTAAAATGAAAATATAAGGTATGTCCTTCATTGCTTGCGAGGGTGATGCCCGTGTCAGAGTTAGAGCTTAAATTTCACCTTTTTGTGACTGAAAGGGAACAAAAGCCTCTCTTCATGACTCATGGGGCATGAGTCACAAGAGCAGTTACTGAATGATTAAGTAGAATTCAAATGCCAAGGGGGTGAAGTCAAAATCCCACTGAAGTAGAAACCAGAAACCCCGGTTTCATTGCCCCTCCTAATTCACTTGCCCTATTTCCTTAAACTAATCCCTCATAACGTCTGCACCTGTTTGCCAAGATCTCATTTGATTTGTTAGAAGCTCTGAGCTTTTGAGTCGTCTGCCGTATTAAAGTACTAGAAGCATCTTGAAGTCAAAGTCTCCACAGACGGCGTCAGCAGTTCCAACCACCAGCAACTTGGGGACTTCAATGTTTTCCTACCTGGGAAGTCTCTTTTTTTCAAGCCCCGCCATTATTTTGATGCTTGAAAGTTCTGAGGCTCACAGAGGACAGCAGAATGCCAGACAGAATGGTTTAGGAATCACACACACACACACACACACACACACACACACACACACACACACACACACGAATCACAGATATGCTAAATTACTACTAATGGGACTAAAAATTAAAAAACACTAACTGTCTTTCTAATGCCTGTGATATGTAACGGCCTTTTATCTCTTTCCTAATTTTCAGCTTCCGTGAGATGCTAATGTGTATATGTATGTATACAACTGCTCACAGAAGATGCATGTACGTAAGGTTGCTCACTGCCATTCAAGTACGTAGAGACTAACAGTGATGTAGGTAAACACAGACTATCCTGAGCCTTCCTATAGCAAACCAAGGATAAGGATAATGGGATAGAGTAGTCAGCAAATGGACTCTCTCTGTGACTACAGGCTCAGTGTCCAGCTGCTTATAACCCCAGAATTCTGGAGGCAGAGGATCACGAGTCTGAGGACAGCCTGGAATAGTTGGCTGGGGAAAAAAAAAAAAGATTCTGCATTCACAGTTGATACAAAGTCCTCTAATTTTACCTCAGGAGAGGTTGGCTTAGTCTTTCACTCAGCAAATTTTGAGTGGGGAGAAAAATAACTAGGTTAAACTGTGTGAAATTACAAACGTTTGACTGTTGTATGGTTTTTACTTCCAATGTCAAAAAAAGAATTGGTAGTTTCAGTTGGCTCAACCTAAGAAAGTTACAAAAATCCTTAGAAAGGGAAAGAATGCAAGCAAAAGAATTGAGACACTGGCGGTGCTTCTCTGTGGTAGAGCACATAAGTAGCATTCATGAAGCCCTGGAGTGGACCATAACCAACCGGCAGGCAGGCAGGCAGGCGGGCAAGTGAAGAGAGAAAAAGATTACAATCATAGAATGTTTCTGAGGGCAACTTTGAAAAGATTCAAAGGAATGAAAGGAAAAAGAAAAAGTTAAAATTGGGAAGAGAAAAGAGGAATATACAAAACCAAAAAGAAGATGCTATTAAAAGCAACCATTTTGGGATTGGAGACATAGTACAAAGGTTAAGAGCACTGACTGGGGCTGGAGAGATGGCTCAGCAGTTAAGAGCACTGACTGCTCTTCCAGAGGTCCTGAGTTCAAATCTCAACAACCACATGGTGGCTCACATTTATCTGTAATGGGATCTGATGCCCTCTTTTGGTGTGTCTGAAGACAGTGACAGTGTACTCAGATACATAAAGTAAATAAATTATTTAAAAAAAAAAAAAGAGCACTGACTTTTTCTGGAGGATGTGGGTTCGATTCCCAGAACCCACATGGCAGCTCACAACTGTCTGTAACTCCTGTTCCTGGAGATCCAGACACCCTAATTTAGTATCTACAGACACCAGGCACATGTATGGTGCAAAGACATATATACAGGCAAAACACTCATAAACATAACATTTTTAAATTTAAGCCCGGTACACTCCTTTAGTCCCAGCACTCAGGAGGCAGAGGCAGGTCAAATCTTTGAGTTCGAAGCCAGCCTGGTTTACAACGTGAGTTCTAGGGTAGATGGCTAAACAGAGAAGCCCTGTCTCCAAGACGTTAAACCAATAAATAGGTGTGTCTTGTTTTGGTGTTTGTTTTGTCTTGTTTTTGGGAGACAAGACCTCACTGTGTGGCCCCTATTGGCCTAGAACTAGATATGTAGACCAGGCTGCCCTGTAGACCAGGCTGCCCTTGAACTCAGAGAGACCTGCCTGCCTGTGCATCTCTAGTGTTGACGTTAAAAGCCTACACTACCATGCCTGGCCCAAAGGTAATTTCTTTTTGAAGGATGGTTTTGTTTGTTTGTTTGTTTGTTTTTTGAGACAGGGTTTCCCTGTGTAGCCTTGACTGTCCCAGAACTCATTCTGTAGACCAGGCTGGCCTCCAACTCAGAGCTCAGCTGCCTCTGCCTCCTGAGTGCTGGAACTAAAGGTGTGTGTCACCACTGCCCAAGTGACATTGTTCTTAAACGGACAAATCAATGTGCTCTGTGGTTTGAAATTCTAAGCTCCTAAAAGAAAAGATAAAAATTTTGTGTAAAGGGAATATTAGAGAAGTAGAACAGCTAAAAAAAAATAAAAATAAAGAGTAGAAATTCTTAATTTTGCCAGATGTAGGGGTGCTTGCCTATAATCCTAACATTCATCCAGGGCAGGAAAATGACTTCGGCATTCAAGGCCAGTTTGGGGGACCCAGTAAAATCCTACGTCAAAAAGAAAGGAGGAAAGAAAGAAAGAAAGAAAGAAAGAAAGAGAGAGAGAGAGAGAGAGAGAGAGAGAGAGGAAAGGAAGGAAAGAAGGAAGGAAGGAAGGAAGGAAGGGAAAGAAGAGAAAAGAAAAGAAAAAGGAGAAAAAGAAAAAGCAACAAAAAAATCCCAAAATTAAAAAAAAAAAAAAAATGTTGGCGATTCAAGGCTATCCAGACTGGGGAGAATAAAAATGACAGTCAGTATTTGAGAGCTTGGTGGCAGGATGCTAGATAATAGAGAACAAGGGGATCCTGTTTGCACACTTCCTGGGAGTACTGCCGTGTAACATGCATTTCTCTTCTCTCTCTGAGTGTGTGCACATGTGCAAGTGCATACAAGTGTGTATGAACGTGTCTTTAGTCAGCAGCAGCACTGTTATGCTGGGCAGCCATGTTGCCCAGGCTGGCTCCGAATTTATGATCCTCCCGCCTCAGTTTCCAGATTAGCTGAGATTATGGGTGCTTGCTATGGTCTTTCTTCCTCATTTTACTGGTGCAGAGAGTGGAACCTAGTGCCTTTCAAAGGGTAGGCCAGTGCTCTACCAGTGAGCTGCACTCCTCACCCATGCTAGCACATCAACGGTGTCAGTTACAGGCAGAAATACACGATTTGTGTCATTTTTCTATAGGTGTCAGATATGAAAAGTATGGTTTTGCAAACGATTCTGCATAAACTTAGCATGAAAAAATGAAAATTCATTTGGAATACTATGATTACCTGAGCATGCGTTTACAAAACAAGCCAGAAAAGTCATGTGGTGAACACCTGTAATACCAGTTCTGAGAGGGTAAGGCAGGAGGAACAGAATAGGAACGGAAGACAGAGCAGGGCTGTACCCTGAGAGGCCGTGAAAATAGTTAGCAAACCAACAAACAGCCGAAGGAAAGGAAATGGCGCCGACCGGAAGGTTATGATAAGAAAAGAGGGATTGAGAAATGAACTGCTTACAGCTGTAAAAAGTGACAAGCTCTATGACAAACTGTGACAAAAGTCCTTGTCACAGGGCTCCTGGAGGGAGCTCAGAACCACACCATTTCAAGTTCCTAGATGCCTTGAAAGGACTATAGGAAAAAAAAATTTTTTTTTTGGCAGTTCTGCAACTTTATTTGACATGTTTGATGAATCCTCATCCTCATTACGCTTTCTGGACAAACGTACTCGGATGCCGTACGGATCGTTCCTTATTCCCTTGGCCCAGACAGCTTTATTGAGCCTGGTGTCAATGCTCACATCTGGAGTCCCCATCTCCTTCATGGCAAATATCCGAAATTTCTTTGAATGCCCGAAGAGCACGCTTCTTGAAGTCCACGCCATGGTTGCGCTTGTGAATGTTGATGGTGTATTCCCGGGTCACCACCTCATTGATGGCAGAACGGCCCTTCTTCTCAACATGCGGGAGCCATCTAAACGCAGGCGACACGGAGGTTCTAAGCAGGCAGTGGGAAAGCCCGGCTAAGGTGACCCCAGCAGGGCAGGCCGTCCTCCCGTCGCCCCAGACCGCAGAGAAATCCCACCGAGGCTGCCAGCGCCCTGAGCAGCTGGAGCCGGATTTCAGAGCCACCAGGAATTTTTTTTTTTCTTTTCTTTTTTTTTTTTTCCGGAGCTGGGGACTGAACCCAGGGCCTTGTGCTTGCTAGGCAAGCGCTCTACCACTGAGCTAAATCACCAACCCCAATTTTTTTTTTATTAGAACATATAGTTCTCATCACAGCCCATGAAAGAAAATAGATGACATTTTTCAGGGCTCTTGATTTTATTGAAATATTTTGTTATTTATAACCGCTGTTCTTCAATGGTGGAATTAAATCTAAACTCTGTTAAAAGTTTCCCAAGAGGGCGGCTGGCAAATGTTTCAAATAGAGTCTTTAACCCCTATGCAATAACTCTGAAGAATACCTTCACACGGATACATAATTAACATTGAGGAGTAGGAGTCCTTTCTTCTCTGCTTACTGATTTTACTGGGGTAAATTAAAACAGCAGCCAATTGCTGTTGAAATGTCAAGGCTAAATGTCACAGAAACGTAAGTTCGGTTGCTCTCCTATTCCAGAGCTGCAGTCAGCCATATGTCTCTAAGGACAGGATTGTGACCCTACATGGAAGAGCTTCATGACTACGACCTAAACACTTCCCCGTCACAGTCCTTGAGTCCATCGTCAGGCCCACACAGGGGATGATGGTTTCCATTTCATTCTTGAATTCACATAGGTAAGTGGGTGGGTGCGTATGTGCTCAGACCCAGAGATGCATTGACACACCATCCAAGTCCACTAACCTCATTGCTCTGTTGTTTTCTTTTTTATTTCCTTTAAAACTAATTCTTTACCCATTGCCCTTCACTGCTTAATAATTAGACAGTACTGGAAAGACTCAAGAACCTGGCTGTCAAGCACTCACTTCTCCATGCGTCAATATCCCTCTGCGAAATGAGAGTTAGAGCATCTGGCCCAACTCCACAGATGGCCAGAGAAATGCTATGTAGAAGGGAGTTTAAAATAGAACTTAAAAAGAGAACTTTAGGGTAAATAAAACTGTAAAGATATTGTGATTATTAAAAAAAAAAAAAAAAAAAAAACGGGAAGGGGATTTAACAAAGCGGAAAAGCGCTTGCCAAGCGAGGGCAAAGCCCTGGGTTCGGGCCCCACCCCCGGAAAGAAAAAAAAAAAAAAAAAAAAAAAAATAGTAACAGGGCTGGAGTGAGGTCCTGAGTTCAATTCCCAGCAACCACATGGTGGCTCACAACTATCCCGATGCCCTCTTCGCTTGTGTCTGAAGACAGTGACAGTGTACTCACATACATAAAATAAATAATAATAGTAAAGCAAGAAATCAAATGCAGAAAGTAAATGACAGAACACATCAAGAGTCTGCTACTAGCTCTCTCCCTCTCCCTCCCCTTCTCCTCCCTTCTCCACCACCCCACCTCCAACCTCAGAATATCTTTCAGTTCCATGGTGGTTGTGTATGTGTCCTGCCAAATGCTATACCATTCGTAGTACCCGTATCTAAAGGAAACATGTAGCTTGTGATTCACCGCTGAGAAACAATCTTGCCGGTTCTGACTCCCCTTACAGCTAGCTAGTCTATAAGTGCTGATATTTGATGTGAGCACAGAGCCTCCTTTGTTCTAGCCCAAATTCCCAGCGAAGTGGGTAGACTCGTTCTACCAAGGAATGCTATCAGATTCCCGTCTGCTGACTTCATAGCAGGGAGCTTCTCACTATTCGCCTCTCCCTAAAACAGTGTGAAAGCTGACAGCAAGCACAGGGCCAGGAAAACCCCTACTCTCAGGAGTTGTCAGACTACTGGATTAGATTGGGGGCAGGGCTCAAAATTGGGTGGGTGGAGAGGTGAGCATAGGTATGGGATGAGTTGGGGGAGGAGAGGTGAATATGATCAAAATACATGGTATGAAATTCTCAAAGAATTAATAAAATGATATTTTTAAAAACAGTGTGGCTGAGTGGTGTTGCTGCCTTTAATTCCAGTACAGAGGCAAGCAGATTTCTGAGTTAGAGGTCAACCTGGTCAAAATGGTGAGTTTCAGAACAGCCAGGGCTATACAGAGAAACCCTATCTTGAACACACACACACAATCAATCAATAAAAGTGTGAGGCAGTGCTACCTGACTAGCCACCCATCAACATGCACTGAATATAATGACTAGGAGGGGTCTCTTCTGACTACTGGGAAGGAAGTAATGAAATCTGCCCTTGCCCTAGAAGAACTTGACAATTCTACATTCTTAGATACAGATCTCAGAAAGATCCAGTTCTCCCAAAAGCAAAATGGTATTTATCTCTCTCTTCCCAGGGCTTCCAGCTAAATGAGTGAGCGGAAGAATGGGTCTTCTGAGAAAGCCATTTCTGATTCTTATGCTCAACCAAAAGGTATTTCTAGTTCCTCCACGGTCTGATCTCCACTGCTTAAACAAGGTGAAAGAGCAGACTCAGTTATCCAGACTGCAGACTCAGTTATCCAGACTGCTCAAACTTCTAGGGCAGGGGGCACAGATAGTGTTTGGAAGGAAACAAAAGCTATGTCTGCAAAATATCTGGAAATTTTTACTTGACTCCGTGAATCAGAATAAAAGAGACAATAGCCTTTCAGGGAAGAAAACAAATCTGGTGAAACGTGAATTAGCCGAAGCCTAGGAAAGAGTGCAAATGGTATTTCATTTTGCCCTGTTTCAGCCTGATGAAGTTCCAGGCTACTCTGGCCAGGGAGCAAAACTTAAATATCATTCCCAAGAGGAAGAGAGCATGTTGGTGTGGGGGTACACCGTCCCCCATCTTCTCACACTGTCAACTCCAGGCCTCTTGAATTATTTCTAATTATATCTCTCACACAACGTTTTTAAATAGAGAAATTTTCAAAATTTAACTTCATCTCATGATAATGAAGTATGCTTATTGGTCTTGCTGTTTCTGGGGGCGAAGAAAGAAAGGAAGAAAGAAAGAAAGAAAGAAAGAAAGAAAGAAAGAAAGAAAGAAAGAAAGAAAGAAAGGAAGGAAGGAAGAAAGAGAAAAAGAAAAAGAACTCAACTAAAAGTTCAAGATCTAAGATTACTTGTTCAAGAAGGATGAACTTAAGTGTCCGAGTAGCTATGGCCAAAGATTCTTAATAAAAGCAGAAATATTCTGAGAACAAACACAATTTGTCACTTTTGCTTAAATTTACATACCGACACTAACCTAGTAGTATGAAGATAATAGACATCACAAGTACTCATCAACTGGAGTTTTATTCGTTAGCAGAGTGATGACATCATTACATGTCAACTAGCTTCTGGAAATTTCCACTGTAAACCCAAGGGGGAAAAATTGAAAGTAAAAGAGGTGAAATCTTACATTGTTATCGTAGAAACAACTTGGAGTCGGAGACATTAAGTATTTTGTAGACAACCCAGACCTGGTGAAACACATCTGAGAACTGTGATTGTTTTAATTAATTTTTTGGTCACGTGACAATGCAAATGAGGAACAAAGTATATTTTCTCGGATGAATACTGTGTTCTCACCCCTGGACCACCCTGCGAGAACAGCCAACCTCAGGTAACCTCGGGAGCCCAAGCTTTGGGTCTAAGTTCAAAACTCCTGTTGAGCCTTGGGTGCTCTGTTAGTCAGCCAACTGTGAGCGTCCCAGTTGCGTAGGGCTGGGGACTACGCAGGAGAGCCGCAGGAGGAGCGCTGTCAAGTGGCCCGCCTCTCCTCCCGTCCCGCAGGGATGGGAGTGGCCCCAGTACACAAGCTGGGCCCGGTGCGGCGCACGTTCCCGGAGCGCCCCTGCGCGGATCCTAGGCGCCTCCTCCGCGCGCCAGTGTCGCCTTGGAGCCTGGAAGAGCTAGGCTCCGACTGTCTCCGAGAGCCAGACGCGTACGCGACACAGGGACCAAACCACCTTGGGGACAAGCAGATAATTAGACTCCCGCCCAGCGGCTGCTGGAACATGTGCCCGGGGACACAGGTGCGGCGCCCGGAGGCGAGGGGAGGAGTGGGAGAGTCACCCGGAGAGGAGACGGTGTCTCAACGGTGGCATTCCAGCACCTAGCTGCCTGTCAGCGCTGGCGAGAGTTGCATCTGCCTAGGCCAGTGTCCGGATCTCTCCTCCGCAGATTCCGGGGAACAGCTTTTGTTCCCAGGCGCTCCGGGGAGCCACCTGCCCGGGCGCCTTGGATCCCATAGATAAAAAAACGGCGCGTGGGGTACAACAGGTCGTTGACTCAGTTCCAACTAAAACCTAACCAGTTGAGACTTGGGCTGCTTCATTTCTTTTTCTTTTCCTTTTTCTTTTTCTTTTTCTTTTTCTTTTTTTTTCTTTTTTTTTTAATGTGTCTTTGTCACTTTTGTTTTAGTTTGACAGTTGCTAGACTATGTTTCCACTTCTGATCGTACTCAGCCAGCTGCCCAGACTTACCCTCGCACTTCCTCCTTGTACAAGAAGCCTAAAGGATTCAGAACATGCCCCAGAAGAAGGTAAGTAAGCATGGCTGTGGATTGGGGGAAAACCCTTGTGGAAACCAGTAGTTTACTGTATAGATCTCAAGCCAAAGTGTGGCAGGGGGAATTACACGCGTTCGTGACCCACAGAGCAACAGCGTATCCTTTGTTTTAATTTGTGGCTTTCTTGTTTAGAGTTGTGGGCTTTTAACTATAATATGTACAAACTTATCTCCCTTAGTAAACAGATGTTTAACACCTGGTTTGTGGTTAACTCAATTGAAAGCCTATTTCCAAGTCCGAAAATCGGTGAAACTGTGTGTTACAAAGAGCAAGGGTGCTTCTTGGAAAGATTGGCAGAGAGGCCAGACTCTTGTCAGGACTTGTTTGTGCACTGCTGGGAGTCCCCATATAGACAAGCGCTCTGCCGCTGAGCCACATCCTGTCCCGTAGTCTGGATTTGTGAGATTCCAAGCAAGCAACTCTACTCCCTTAGTCTTGACCGACTTCCTTGGTAGAAAGGCAGGATGACCCTTCTGGTCGTTCCAAACGTTGTCTAGATAAAGGCAGATGCTTGAGAGATTAAGTCTAGCTTGCTGGCCCAGAATTTTCGGTTACAGGTCACAAATTGGTTCCTGCTTCCATTTTAAAAGCCTAACCTAGCAAAACCAGAAGTGAGAAGCTAAAAAAAAAAGCTTAGGCTCTCCACATCCTTCTCCCTACTTAGTCACTGGGTTTTGCCACCAGCACCAACCAGCACTTTGGATTCACTCAGCTCACACATTCCTGCCCTTTATTATATTCCTTATCCCTTTTTATCAGATCAGTTCTCAGTTTGTTTTCACTTGAATAGGATCTGTTACTAATACTCCTGATAGACTCATTCATAATTGATGAAGTGTGCTCCCCTCACTCTGTGTGTGTGTGTGTGTGTGTGTGTGTGTGTGTGTGGAGTGTGTGTGTTAGGAAAGGACAATACTTTGTCCTAAAGGAATCACATTCTAATGGCAAAGTTCTGGGCAGTTGGATAGACAAATTTGAAACAGAGAGAGGTTGTTAGAATGAAAGGGATCCTTGTACTTCCCAAGCCTACCACTTTCCGTAAGTCCACCCGTAGTAATGGTCCACGCTCATGCTCTCCGGGATGGTTGTGAGTACGTTCATCCACATGCCAGGCATTGGAATTACTGTCAGAAACATCATAAAATAATCCAGAGGTCAGAGCCGAGTGCAAAGGGCTACAGCTGTTTGCAGGAAATGAAAATGAGTCAGAGGCCATATATAAGCACACATTGTGTGTCAGGCCCTCTGCTGGCTGCTAGAGACGGAGAAAGGACTGTCATTCAGGCCTTGGAGGAGCTTTCACTCTGCGGGTTGAGGCAGGGTAAACAGATACTCTCGGTAACTCAGTAACAGAAGAACAGACAGAGGACCCTGAAAGAAAGGGAAAGAGTAAGCAGCAGCAGCTGCTCGTGTTGGCTGCTCACGCTGGGAGAGCTGTGTGAGACACAGGCAGCGCTTCAGAGCTTCCCATCTGCAAGTGAGAGAAGATGGTTGGGCTTTTTTTAAAGATGTATTTATTATGTGTACAGCATTCTACCTGCATGTATGCCTGCAGGCCAGAAGAGGGCGCTGAGATCTCATTATAGATGGTTGTGAGCCACCCTGTGGTTGCTGGGAATTGAACTTGGGACCTCTGGGAGCGCAAACAGTGCTCTTAACCGCTGAGCCATCTCTCCAGCCCGTTACACAGGAATGTTAAAGGCACACTGTCCCTCCACTTATCTTCAATCACCATCACCTACTCTCCCACCCCTCCACCCCCACAGATGCCTGAAACCTCAGATAGTACTGAAATCTGTGGATAAACCTGGCATATTACCAGATGTGGTCTGTTCAAAATGGCTAACGGGCAGGTAGTGCACACACTGTGGATGCTGTGAACAAGCAGTTGATTCAAATTCTGGACAGAACTGAATAGAAGGACAGGGGTTATCATGTTACTCAGGATGCTGTGTGATTCTTCCACTCCATAGTTTTAGGCATTGGTTGGTCTGGGGTAAACTATACAAAGTGAGATTGTGAATCTGGAAGTAATTATTACTGAAGCTGAGGGTGGGGAAGGGAGCCCCCAGAGAGGTCTGCTAAAACTCTTAGGACACTGTTGAAACAGAAGGATCTCATTTAGGAAACAGAAGAAAAGAATGGAATATTTTAGTGAATTTGTAACAATGGACTGTGTGGACAGGCAACCTCTTAGGGAAATTCAGGACAAGAGAAACATAGGCTCAAAAGCCATGCACCCTCCCCCACTCCACCCAGCGGTCAAAGGGAGGGAAGGTAGCAGCCCTCACTGGGGACCCTGGACATTCCAGAGACGTTTGCTGCTTTCCAAATAGAAGCAAATTTGACAGTGTTTCTCCTGAGAGCATGAGGAAAGCAGGAGGAAACAGAGCTGGCCTTGAAGGTTATGTAAGGTTGGCCACTGACAGAGCCGATGACTTCAACTAGAAGTGGCTCACTGCAGATCCAGGAAGGCACATTTAGGTGAAGGTCAATTACAATGTCATGGCTAATCTCATAGGTTGTACTTATGACGTTATCATAAATATTTCAGGAAAAGTAAAAATGTTTATAGCTCTTTTCTTTTGTTTTCTAATTAAACGTGGTTTTAATAGCCTGGTGTGGTAGCATACAACTGTAATCCCAGCACTTGGGGGAATCTTTATAGGTTCAAAGCCAGTCTTGGGTACATAGTAAATTCCAGGCCAGCTTAGGACACAGAGAAACTCCCTTTCCAGAAAGAAAAGTAACTTTGCTGGGTCTCAGGCTACAGTGGATGGGTCTTCCTGAGTCAGAGGATAGACTGCCTATGAGAGAGTTGACAGTGGTTCTTTTTACTTTGTTTTATTTTGCAAAGTAAGATATGCTCTCATTCTATAACCCAGGCTATCCCACACCCATGGTAGCCCATCCCTGCCTCAGCCTTCCGAGTGTGGAGATTGGAGTATGGGCACCCTGCCTGGTTGGCACTGTCTCTTAGCTAGTGATTGTAAAAATCTCAGCCTCCGTGAGGAGTAGGAACACACAGCAGGCTCGTGTGGCTGGGCAGGCTCTGAGCCACTTCCTCACAGGTTTCATCTTTAACCCTCTGCCGAGTTGAGTCACACAAGCTTTCCCTAGGAACTTAGGTCCAAGTGTAAGAGCTAGAAAGATGGTTAAGAGCGCTTACTGAACAATCATGAGGACCTGAGTTTAGATCCTAACTCCCACATAATAAGCCAGTAACTCTACACAAGGCTGTAACCAGAGCTCTCAGTTGGGAAGACAGGAGGACACCTGAAGAAGCCTTCTGGCTTTAGGCCTAGCAGAGAAAATAAAAGTCCCCTGGGTTCAGGACAAAACCCTGCTTCAAGGGAATAGGCTAAGAGACAGAAAGGACACCAGATGTCTTAGTCAGGGTTTCTATTCCCATACAAACATGACCGAGAAGCAAGTTGGGGAGGAAAGGGTTTATTCAGCTTACACTTCCATGTTGCTGTTCATCACCAAAGGAAGTCAGGACTGGAACTCAAGCAGGTCAGGAAGCAGGAGCTGATGCAGTGGCTTTCTTCCCCTGGCTTGCTCAGCTTGCTCTCTTATAGAACCCAATACTACCAACCCACAATGGGCTGGGCCCTCCCCCCTTGATCACTAGTTGAGAAAATGTCTTACAGCTGGGTCTCATGGACGCATTTCCTCAACTGAGGCTCCTTTCTCTGTGATAACTCAGGCTTGTGTCAAGTTGACACACAAAACCAATCAGTGCACCAGATGCCCCTTTCTGGCATCTGCACATTTGTACACATTGTTGTGCATTCTTGTTCTCTCTCTCTCTCTCTCCCTCCCTCCTTCTCCCTCACTCCCCACTAAATGGACAGGTAGATAGAAAGAAGTGAGAGAGAGAGAGAGAGAGAGAGAGAGAGAGAGAGAGAGAGAGTATAAAGGGATATAGATCCAAGAAGAGCGCTTTCCCATAGTTA
The DNA here is from genome assembly GCF_011064425.1 of Rattus rattus. NCBI lineage: Eukaryota > Metazoa > Chordata > Mammalia > Rodentia > Muridae > Rattus > Rattus rattus. The sequence continues at coordinate 82,758,789 of NC_046158.1, read as the reverse complement.
AGAAAGGTAATTTTGTTCACACTACAATTTTTTGGCCTCTCATGTGCCAGCAACTAGCATCTCCCTTTTTGTGGATCCTTCCCACTAATGTAGTAAAAAGTACTTGTTGCTCTTGTACAGGTATCCGGTTTGGTTTCCTGTACCTACATGGGATGTCAAAACTGTAATTCTAGTTCTGGCAGCCTCTAGCCTCTGTAGGCACCTACACATACAGAGCACATAGACTCGCCTAGGCACACATAATTAACTTTTAGAAACATTAAAGAGAGAACATTATGCTAACAGATAAGAAGCACATGAGAAGTAGGTTGGGGCTAAGTGCTGTGGGGGACAGGGGAAGCAGAGCTCGGCTAAATATGGTGACAGATAGGCCAGCGGTCAGATTAACACCAAGCTCCATCCCAGGAAGATGAAAGCAAACTAAGGGACACGGAGGACCCAGTGTGGAGCTCGTGCACAGCAAGCTGCAGCTGAACACAGGCGGGGGACTGGAAGGAGCCCCGCCCAGAAAGGCAGGGGCCGCAAAGAGGAGGGACATTGGGTCTTTTTTTTTTTTTTAAAGATTTACTTATTTTATAAGAGCACACTGTAGCTGTGTTCAGACACACCAGAAGAGGGCATCAGCCCATTGTGGGTTACAGATGGTTGTGAGCCACCATGTGGTTGCTGGGAATTGAACTCAGGACCTCAGGAAGTCAGTGCCCTTAACCACTGAGCCATCTCTCCCCCTTTTTTAATTTATTCACTTTACAACCCAATATCAGCCCTTCCTTTCCTTCCAGTACCCCCTCACACAAGTCTTTCCCCTATCCTGTCTTCCCCTTTTCTTTTGAGGAGGGGAAGGCTTCCTCTGTGTGTCGCCTCCCCCAACACAGGATCTTTCTAAGGGCTTTGGCTTCATTTGTAGGAAGTAGGACTGCCATTAGGGGGCTGGAGAGATGACTCAGAGGTCAAGAGCACTGTCTGTTCTTCCAGAGGTCCTGAGTTCAAATCCTAGCAACCACATGGTAGCTCACAACCATCTTTAATGGGATCTGGTGCCCTCTTCTGGCCTGCAGGCATTCATGCAGGTAGAACGCTGTATACATAATAAATCTTTTTTGTTTTTTTCTTTTTTTCAAAGGATTGCCATTAAGAGGTTTGGGTTATTGGATTTTTTCTTTTTATGTAATATTTTTTATTACTCTTAGAGAATGCTATTAGAAATTTTTCGAAAAGGCAAAGTAGGAAAAAGGGAATTTGTCGTCGTTGTTGTTTTAATCTTTTTACTATTTTTCAGATAGGGTCTCCCTGTGTAGCTCTGATTGGCCTGGAACTTGCCATGTAGACCAGGCTGAACTCAAACTCATAGAGATTCACTTGCCCATGCTTTCTGAGTGCTAGGATTAAAGTTCACCATACCCAAAAAAGTTGTTAATATATAAATATATCTACATATATAATATCATATATAATATGTACATATGTATAAATATCTATATGTGTACTATCATATATATGATATACACATATATGTACATATGTATATCTATAGATAGATAGATAGATAGATAGATAGATAGATAGATAGATAGATATTTTGAGACAAGATCTCTCTGTGTGGCCCTGGATATCCTAGAACTTGCCATATAGACTCCTGTATATTGTCCTCTGACATCCATGAACATGCCACGGCATGGGCATACCCACATATACATACACTTACTCATGAACATACATTGCACACACATGCACACAGGTATTCAAAACTCTTTTTCATTTATGTATTTGTTTATTTTATTTTTGAGACCGTGTCTCTCTACATTTCCCTGACTGTCTTGAAACTCTCAGAGATCTGTCTGCCTCTGTCTCCTGAGTGCTGGAACTAAAGGCGTGCACCACCACTTCTAGCTTAAACGTTTCTTAGAGTCTCTTTGGCTATTGTGTTAGCATCAAGGTGTAAAGGAACCGGGAGACCACTTACAAGCTACTGCAGGAATGCCCATGAGGGGTGACAGGGCTTCAGAAAGTTGCCATTCCCCATTTGACAAAGCAAGGAACTCCAAGAGGACAGGGGAGAAAGAACAAGTGCTCAGGCCTCCTGGTCTCTACCTTGTGAGATAAAGCAACTATTGTTAGGACCCCTTGGTTCCAACAGCCTGTGCTGTTATAACAGAAAACCTGGTACTAGGACTGGGCCTGAGGCTCCATGATAGAGTGCTGGCCCAGCCCATGTGACTCCCTGGCTGCCATCTCCAGTACTGCCAGGAAAAAAAAGAGGAGGAAATTAACTCTCTGTAGTAATAATAATAATAATAATAATAATAATAATAATAATAATAGAAATATTATGTGAATCACAGAAATTACTTTTGCTAATAATCATAATTTAAAAAAACAAAAAGAAGTCAGGCGTGGAGGCGTGCACCTTTGACCCCAGCAGTCCTGCTATATATTTCTATAAGTTGAAGACCAGCCTGATCTGCATAAAGTTCCAGGCCAGTCAGAGCTACATAGGGAGACCCTGCATCAAAAGTAATTAATTAATTAAATCAAAAAAAGAAAGAAAATAACAAGCAAAAATAAATAGGTGAAATAGATTTTAATAATTTTTTTAATTTTACTTAATATCCATAATGCTTTTGCAAACTATACACAATCTGAAACTTGCCTGTGCTCTTTCACATACTTTCCAATATGAAATTTAAAATTCTCTGTCTTTTAGGTCTGTTAGACTAGACACTTTTCTAATACTTAGTCGTATATGGACGGGGACTCCTGAATTGGTCAAGAGCAATCTAGAAAATTCTAACCTTCTTAGATGGTTAGTGTATAGAAAGAAATCTCTGGCAGAACCTGAGGAGTCTTAAGACATAATAATGGCCAACCTGAGAACACGGAACATGTGAATGGTATTGTTATCCCCCTCCCTCATTTTTTGCTGTCAACCTTGCTGTGTAGCCCAGGCTGGCTTCCAGGTCAAGGTCCCCCTGCCTCACCCTCTCACATGCTCCACCCTATTAAGTTCTCACTGATTTCTCAGCAAATGTGAAAGAGATTCTACAAAGTACTGTGGGCATTTATCTAGAGTGGGATGAATGGCTGTGAGTTCATCTCCTAATTAGCATATAATTTTATACACTTAGGAATATAAAATTCTATATTTTAGTCTAAGCTTGTATAAAACCCTCAACACATAAATGTTAATTTGGGGCTGGGGAGGCAGCTGAATGGGTAAGAGCTCTTGTTATGCAACCCTGACAACTTCAGCCTTGGTCCACATCACTCATGAAAAAGCCAAGAATGGCGATTCTCGAATCTGTAAACCCAGCACAGGTGGATTCTGGGAGTTTGCTGACCAGCCAGAATAACCAGAGTTGCCAGTTTTAGGTTCAGCGAGAGATTCTGCCTCAAAGAGTAAGCTGGAGAGAGAACAGGCACCTAACATTCTCTTCTGGCCTCCAAATGGGAAGGTGCACCAACAAATGAGAACATCTCACACGCAAATACACATACATGCACATAGAAATACACACATGCACACACACACACTCACACACACACACACACACTCAAACACATACTCACACACAGTTAAAAAAATAGCCCCTCAGTTGGATCCTAGCACTATAAAGAAAAAAAGGAGGGAAGGAAAATCAATAAGGGAACCAACCTTTGGAAGTAGAGTAGTCTCATCTGCTATTTACCAGGGGGAAAGATCGTCTGGAAGGATAGTCACCCTTTAATAGTTTTTATGTTAATGATTTGGAGCAAACACATCTCAAACACTGTCTGGAATTGCCAACATTTTCAAAGAGCCATTTTTACGGATGCTACTTGTGGAGGCCAATCTGAAAGTCATCCAGGAGAGGCTGCTACAGTTCACCCATGTCAAGAGAATGATACCTTTTTCCTCCAGTTAAAACAGGAAGTTTCTGCATTACCTTTATTGCATCTGAAACTTTTTCTTTTTCTTTTTCTTTTTCTTTTTTAGTCTTTGCATCAAAAGAAGCAGCGAGCATCTTCATGCACCGCCGTCTCCTGTACAATAGGTTTGATTTAGAACTCTTCACTCCTGGGGACCTGGAGAGAGAGTGCTATGAGGAGTTTTGTAGTTATGAAGAAGCCAGAGAGATTTTGGGGGATGACGAAAATACGGTAATTTGTCTAGTGATATCAATTATCTGGAAAGTTACTTCATTATACTTTAAGAAAGTGGCACTAAATACATTATAGACCTGTGTCTTTTATTTTTAAAAAGATTTATTTTTATTTTATTTATATGAGCACAGTGTAGCTGTCTTCAGACACACCAGAAGAGGGCATCAGATCTCATTACAGATGGTTGTGAGCCACCATGTGGTTGCTGGGAATTGAACTCAGAACCTCTGGAAGAATAGTTGGTGCTCTTAACCACTGAGCCATCTCTCCAATCCTATGTAATTTAAGGCAGATTTTTTTTTTTTTTTTTTTTTTTTTTTTTTCTTTGGAAGTCTCAGTAAGTGGAGATTTTCCTTCCTCTCCCCCCTGAATGCTGGAATTAGAAACCCATACCTAGCCTAAGGAAGAAAAAAAGATGATTCTGAAGATGAATTCCCCTTTAACGTGTGTGAGTGTCTGTCTGCATGTGTATCTGCGCATCACATGTTTGCTGGTGCCTGAGGTCAGATGAAGACTTCCCAGTCCCCTGGAACTGGAGTTATGGATGGTTGTGAGCCATTGTGTGATTACTGGGAACTGAGCCTGGGTCCTCTGCAAGAGCAACAAGTGCTCTTAATCCACCAGCCATCTCTTCAACTCCCAGTGTTTAAAGTTCTCCTAAAATATAATTAAAGCCTGCTTTAACCTAGGTAATATGGAAAGCAGAGAGGTAACATGGTGGAATCTTCTGGAGAAATGTTAAGTGCTTTGCTTTCTCTGTATGTAAATCGTGCCAGGGCTGCTCTCCTTTCTCTCTTTGCTCTGTACTGAATAAGAAGCTCCCCGGGGGTCCTTCCATTGCACAGTGAGGGACCCTAGTTATTTATTCTTCCATAATCCTTGCCTGCCACTCATTTCCTACAAATATTTCCTAAATGTACAGAGGTGGGAAAACAAAGAATATTCTCTCTAGCCATGCCTGGAATCTAATGATGTTTTTCAAAATTAAGAAAAATATATTTTTCTAATTTAATTATGGTTCCTCAAAAATGAAACTTTTTGTATTCTTTCGAAGCACGCAGAACCTAAACTACCTCAGAGATAACTTTGCAAGTCCGCAAAGTCAACTATCCCAGCAGGCCAGCAGAAAATCGCCCTCAACTCCCATCTGGTACCCTTGCCTCCTCTCAGATGGGACTGTCCCACTGTCTCAGAAAGAGCCCCAGCTGGGTGAGGGGAGAGACCAACAGGGCTTGGTAACAGAGAGCCGAAACAACCCCTTCACCAATTAACCAGGCAGCAGAAAGGGCAGAATGAGTCACTCCCTTTACTCGCAAGGACTGGTGTCCTACCTGTGTCACATGCCGAGAGCTCACCACCTCCAATCTAGGTCACTAGAAACAAAAGAAACAATGATAAATTACATAAACTTAAATTTTCATCTTTTCTTCCTAGATCACATTTTGGCAGGATTATTCAGTTAAAGGGCCAACCACAGGATCAGGTAAGGTGAAGAACCACAGACAGTAATGTTTTCCTCGCCTCGCCTCTTGCTAATCCTCTTTAGTTTTAATGTTTGAGTTTGGCTATTGCTCAACACGCATACCAATCGAGGACGGTTTCTCAATTATATGCTGGGCTGTGTGAGACAGAAAGCTCCCTTCATCTGCACACTGAAAATCAAGTTTGGTGAGATAGTCGGGAAATGAGCTAATGGGCACAAAGGTGTTTTAAGCAGCTAGGCAACGTTAAAACTTGCACAAAAGTAAGGCTCTGTTAGTTCTTATAATCTGCTGTTACTATTACAAGTGAACAGAATACCTATGGCAGGTAAGTGAGATTGCTGGGTAAGGTTAAAGATAGGGCAGGGGCTGCAGCTTCAGTATGGAGTGTTTACCTAGCAAGCTCATGCTCGTAGGCTTGATCCCCAGCAACACACACACACACACACACACACACCACATACATACACACACAAACACACACACATAACATACACACACAAACACACACACCACATACACATACACACACAAACACACATACACACATACACATACACACATACACACACATGCACACTTACACATACACACACACCACATACATACGCACACCACACACATACACACACATACATACATACATGCACATACAGACACACACACACACACACACACACACACACACACACACACACAGCTGGTACAGTGCTTGCCTGAAGCCTCAGGTTTGAGCTTCAAAATGACATAAAACTGGATATGGTAGTGTACACCCGTAATCTCAATGGTTGCCTTCAAAGAGAACCCCGGACTCTAGAAGACCCCCACCCCCAGGAGCAGGAGGAAGAGGATGACCAAAGATCTATCTCAGCAATAGGATATATGTCTAGCATGTACAAAAGTCGAGGTTCAGTCTTTGGTACTAAAAAGAAAAAGAAGGGCTGTAGAGATGTGGTGAAGAGCACTGACTGCTCTTCCAGAGGTCCTGAGTTCAATTCTCATGTGGTGGTTCACAACCACCTGTAAGGAGATCTGGTGTGCATGAAGACAGTGACAGTGTACTTATATATGATAAATAAATCTTTTTTTTAGAAAAAGAAAAAACAGGAGGAGAGTGTTAGAACTGAGTAACTTCGGGAGAAGGGAAAGACTTCATCTTATCTGTATTGGTCATCTCAAGCTGCTTTCTTTTCTTTTTAATGATTTGACTCAGGGCTGGAGAGATGGCTCAGTGGTTAAGAACACTGGCTGCTCTTCCAGAGGTCCTGAGTTCAAATCCCAGCAACCACATGGTGGCTCACAACCATCTGTAATGGGGTCTGATGCCCTCTTCTGATGTGTCTGAAGAGAGTGACAGTGTACTGGCATACATAAAATAAATAAATCTTTAAAAAGAAATTTGATACATCATAATTGTACCTATTTATGGATACAGTGTGGTATTTTAACACCCATATACAATGTTCAGTAATCAAATCAGGGCAATTAGCATAAATATCACATCAAACTTTTATCATTTATTTGAGGTGACAATACTCAAAATCTTCTATTTTGAAATCTCTAATAAGTTATCAGCAAGATCTACCCCACCACGCTTAACATTAGAACATCCTGGTCCTATCTGATCATCATTTTGTTCTTGCTAACCAGTTGGTTTTTTTTAAATGCCTTCCTCCTGAGTCCCCTTCTAGCCTCATTTTGGTCATTTATTTAATTAATCTCGCACTTGATTCTTTCATTTGTTTTAGATAGGCTCCTCCTGTAGGAGACTGTTACAAGGTTGCCTCATAAATGTACCAAAATGTATTTAACTGAGTAAAGTACATGTTTACCCCTCTCACTGTTAGCTATTATTCATATAACATGACCTGTTTAAATAAACAAAAGAATTGGGTGTCTAAGAAATACCATTTAAAAGCTAGCAAGACGGCTCAGTGGGTAAAGATTCTTGCCGTGAAACCTGAATTCAACTCTCAGAACTTCCATGGTAGAAGGAGGAAAAAACAACTCTCAAAAAGTGTTCTCTGACATCCACACGTGTGCCATGATACATCCCCAACACACACACACACACAGTAAATAAATTATATGTATGTATATATATATATATATATATATATATATTTAAAGAACAAATGTCATTTACATTTTTTCAGTCAGATTCTCTAACAGTCTAACACAAAGACTTTAACATAAATCAGTATTGTCTGGCCTTTAATCCTAACACTTGGGTTTGAGTTTGAGGCCAGCCTTATCTACAGAGCTGGTTCCAGAACAGCCAGGGTTACACAGAGAAAACGCTGTCTCAAAAAAAGAAAGAAAGAAGGAAAGAAAGAGAGAGAGAGAGAGAAAGAAAGAGAGAAAGAAAGAAAAGAAAACAGAAAACAGAAAAGAAAGAAAAAATAAAGATAAATTAGGTATCAATGCTGATACCTAATTTACATTAAAGATAATATAAGGATAATTAAAGATAAATTAGTTATCAATGCTGAGAATCTTCTCAATAATGTGCTAAATGTATTGAGATTATGGAAGATGTTTTTCAATCATGCCATTAATTGTGTTTTTTACTGTTTTTTTAAAGATGTTAACAAAGAGAAATTCGATGTTATGAGCCTTCTGACTGGGTTGATTGTTGCTGGCGTGTTCCTGGTTGTTTTCGGCTTACTTGGCTACTATCTATGTATCACCAAGTGTAACAGGCGGCCATATCCGAGGTAAGTCAAAATATTAAACTCATTAGTATGCATTCTGTATCGTTATTTTTAAGTAGATCAAACTGATAGCTCTTTGTTTTTAGGTCTTTACGATAATATTAGATAATCAAGAAGACTGTAAAGGCAGTACAGAGACTTTTCATATACCCTTTGCTCAGTTTCTCCCGTTATTTCCAAATATGTTGCCATAGTCCAGCTGTCAAAACTAAGCAAACTGTGCCAGAGATATGGCTCAGTCAGTAAAGTCCATTCTGCACGAGCATAAGACCTGAGTTCAGATTACCAGCAACTAGAAAACCCTAGTGCGGCAGCATGAGCCTGTCATCCGAGCTTCAGGGAGATGGGGACAGAGACTCCCTAGGACTTGCCAGTCTGGCTTAATCAGCAAGTGGCAGTTCAGAGAGAGACCCTGTCTCAAAAAATACAGTGGAGAGTAACTGAGAAAAACACTGATGCTGACCTCTGACCTACACACACATACATAAAACATTGTAACATCATCACTAACTAAACTAAATTTCTATTTTGCCAGTTTCTCTGTTACTGTCCTCTCTACTCCAGGGCCAGTAAAGCCCCACACTACACATAATGATGTCTTCCCAAACTCTAGGCTAATAGATGTTTGGTGTTTTAACATCCATATTAACAACCTGATGTTATTATTACGAGATTTTTTTTAAAGTGTATTTATTTATTTAGTGTGTATGTTGGCACCGGTGAGTCGTCACAAACATATGCTAACGATGCTATTTCTAAGACCCTTCAAAAGAACACAAGATCTAGGTAGCTGATCATAGCTACAATCCCGACACTTGAGAGGCAGGGGAAAGGATTCAAGCTCAAGACCGGTCTAAACTACATGCAGAGACCTGTCTCAGATCCCAGAAGAGAGCTTGCCTACTAGCACATGTAGGCCACTCCTTTCCACACCACCTCCCCAATATTTTCAGAAACAGAAAGTCCTAATGTAACAGATCTGTGTGGCAGAAACAAATTAATTCAGGGACTAGAGGTGTGACTCAGTTGGAAGAGGGTTTGCCTAGTGTGCTAGAAACCCTGGGTTCCATCCCCAGCCCCACATACACCTGGTGTGGTGGCACAAGCCTACACATTACCAGCACGGGTGGCAGGGGTGGGGGTGGGGAGGATTGGGGAAATGGGGAGGTGGGGGAGGGGTAGGCAGGAGGATCAGAAGTTCAAGATAATCCTTGGCTATGTAACAAATTGGATGCCAGTCTGGGACACATGACACCTTGTTTTAAGGGTAAGGGGTGGGAGGGAACCTGACTTTAAACTATTATTGATACCTCAAAATTAGTAAAAAACAAAATTATTACCAACTAAGGATAAGTAGTACATTAACAGAGATTGATAAGGATTATAGGAATCATAATTATTTGCACGACACTCTTGGTTAGGGTTTCTTCTGCTGGGATAACACACCTTGACCAAAAGTAACTTGAGGAGAATAGGGTGTATTTGGCTTACAAATCCTGGGTCACAGTCTCTTTAGGGAAGCCAAGGCAGGAACTGAAGCAGAGGCCATGGAGGGACCAGGGTTTGCTCAGCCTGCTTTCTTCTAGCATCCAAGACTATCTACCCAGGGCTAGCCCCTACAGTGTACTGGGCCCTCCCCTCCTGTATCAACCATTAGTCAAGAAAACGCCCCACAGACTTGCCTGTTTACTGATCAGTCTGATAGGGGCATTTTCTCAGTCGAGCTTCCGTCTCCTCTCAGATGACTGTAGCTTGAGTTGAGGTAGCAACCAGCATAGTTAATCTTAATGATTCAGTGTGAAGACATTTTTTAGAAGGAACACCAGGTACTAATGGAGCTGCTGATATTGATACTTGTAGATTCCTGCTTACACTTTTTTTTTTCTTTTTTTCTTTTTTTTTTTTCGGAGCTGGGGACCGAACCCAGGGCCTTGCGCTTGCTAGGCAAGCGCTCTACCACTGAGCTAAATCCCCAACCCCATGCTTACACTTTTAAAGTCAGCGAAGCTCGCATTGAGGACCGCGTATCCTCCTCCCACTGCTAGGAATTGAAACCAGACCTCACGCCACTACTGACAACCCCATCCCTAACCAGTTACAGATGGAAGGCTTTCGTTCACTTTAAAAGACGATTATACAATTCAGGTCTAAATATAGACTAATACGAAACCAGACAACTTTAATTACACTGTTAAAATTTATGGAATAAGACTGTCCTTGATTATTTCATATCGAATGGAATAATGTGTAGAAGAAGGATATTCAACTAGAAATTAAAAGGCAAAGGTTTGGACATTAATTCTGCTACTGTTTAATAGCGGACCTTAAAGCAAATTCTTCCCCCTCACTTGTTGTTTGAGACATTATCTCACTAGATAACCTGTGTTGGCCTCAAACTCTGTATGTATCCCATGTGGGCCTTGAATTAATAAACCCTGAATTCTAGAATTACAGACATACCTCTAAGCCCCACAAAATTCTACTAAATTAGTTTTGTTTTTGTGTACGTGCTTACTTGAATGAATTTATGTGTATCACATGTGTGCAAGTGCCTGGGAACATGCAAGGACACTGGATCCCGGAAGCTGGAGTTATAAGCAGCTGTGGGCCATTTGATGTGAGTGCTGGGAACCAAACCCCAGTACTGCAGGGGCAGTGTGCTCTCTTAATGGCTGAGCCATCTCTCCTGCCCCTTGCAGGAGCAGTGTGCTCTCTTAATGGCTGAGCCATCTCTCCTGCCCCCTTTTGTGAAGTCGATGGTCTCCTCCTACCTTCTCATAGGACTCGTGGGTTAGATTTATGTCCTTAGGTTTTTATGGCTCGTGTTTATCGGATGGTCATCCCACTGGTCTGGTCAGGAATGATTGCTGATCAACTTAATTGAGACAGAGACTCAGGGAGATTTTTTTTCTTAACTCTGAAATGAACAAGAAAAAAAAAGACCTCGATTCCTCTTAAATTTTAATAATATCTTTAGTCTTTTGTCAGTTTTCTGACTTTGGTTGTTTGTCGGAATTATCACTTTAAAAGTTACTCATTGGAGCTGGAGAGATGGCTCAGTGATTAACAGCACTGGCTGCTCTTCCAGAGGACTTGGGTTTCATTCCCAGCACCCATATGATAGTTCACAACCATCTGTAACTCCAGTTCCAGATCTGATGTCCTCATCTGGTTTCTGAGGGTACTAAGCACATACATGGTAAACATATGTGCACACACATACACTAAATAACATTTTAAAACTGTAACAAGGTAAAAATTAAAATAAGCAAATAAAAATTCTGGGGTACACTCCTTTAATCCTAGTACTTGGGAGGCAGAGACAAGTGCGTCTCTGTAAATTCGAGGCTAGCCTGGTCTACATAGTGAATTCCAGCCTATCCATAGCTACATAGTGAGTCTCCGTCTCAGTCAATTAATCAATAAATCAATCAATCACTCCGGACTAGATCAGGAAGATGGCCATCTAATAAGCCCATGTTACAAAAGCTTGAAGACATAAACCTATGTAAAGGTAGAAAGACCATCAGCTTCACAAAGGTCTTCTCTGATCTCCACATGCAAGCCGTGTGACATGCGTGCCCACCAACTTCATACACTCCTACACCTCATCATCCCATCATCATCATCAAATTTTAATTAAAATTAAATAAAGGTAGCAGTACAGCTGGGCAGTAGTGAGTGGCACAGCTTTGACCCAGCACTATGGAGGCAGATGCAGGTGGGTCTTTTCATTCGAGGCCAGCCTGGTCTACCAAGTGAGTTTCAGGAAAGCCAGGGCTATATAGTGAGACCGAATCACAAATAAGTAAATAAGTAAAAACCTTTAAAACAAACAAACAAACAAACAGGGGCTGGAGAGATGGCTCAGTGGTTAAGAGCACCGACTGCTCTTCCTGAGGTCCTGAGTTCAATTCCCAGCAACCACATGGTGGCTCACAACCATCTGTAATGAGATCTGATGCCCTCTTCTGGTGTGTCTGAAGGCAGCTACAGTGTACTCATACAATAAAATAAAATTAAAAACAAACAAACAAACAAACAAACCTCACAATTTATGTTTTAGAAATAACCACTGGACTGGAGAGAGAGTCAGTAGCGTGTTTGTTACAAAAGCACGAGCGTCTGACTTGGACCCTCGGCACCCTGGTAAAAGCTCAGTGTTGTCACAAGCTTTTCCACCCACGCCCCAGTTCCCAAAAAGTGACTTGGAGGCTTATTATCTAGTAATAAAGGCCTAGGCCTTAAGCTGGGCTTGTTCCCTGACCAGCTTGCAACTCAGTTATGCTGTTTGTACCCTTCTATGTCTGCCACGTGGCTGGTTACTGCTCCTCAGTCTCATACATCTGACTTCCTCTGGACGGCAAAGCTCCCGCTCCTGACTCTTTCCCAGAGTTCCTCTCTCTGCCAGATGTACCACCTGCTAATCTTGCCTCAGTTTATTGGCCATTAGATTTTTATTTTGACCAGTCTGAACCTGCCGAAGGCAGGCGAGGAAAGACAGAGAGACCCTGTCTTAAATAAGCCAAAATGTCCCAAAATGGATGGCTCCAGAGAAACAACATCCAAAGTTGTCCTCTGGATTCCACACATACATGCACACATGTACATGCACACTTGCAAACATACACACACACACACACACACACACACACACACACACACACACACACACACACAAAGAGAAGAAAAGAAAAAAGAGATTATTATTTCAGATTTGGTGTGCATACTCTATGTTCTCATTTGCAACTTCATTTTGTGATTTAAAATAATAAAATGTAAATGCATTTCCATAATAGTACTGTACATAAAAGAAAATCTCTCCTCTTTATTTGCAAGTACGTTGTTCAGGTTCAGAATTCATCTCACTCACAAGACTTTATAGTCATCTCCAACTCCATAGCTGAGAACCCAGGCACTCCTTCTCTCCTGTCAAGCCCCCAGGCGGCGCTCAGCGCCATCCTGCCTCCCGCCTCTGTGAAGTTTACTCCTGTGACCTTGCACGAGTGGCATCACACAGCATTAGTCTGACTGGCTATTCTGGCGCAGTGCTCTAAGATGTGATTCCTTCCTAGAACAACAGCAGTCGCAGACCAGCGTCTGTTTCAGAAAGAGACCAACATGTATCCTTCCAGCACTAGACAGGATGTAAACGCACAGGTGCTGGAATGCCAGTGTTCAGATATTGATCGAGTACACAGTTGACTAGACCTTTGTCCCTGGACATGTCACCTACACTGTGCTGTATGGCTCCACTGGAGCAGCAGTTACACAAACACATGCGAACACATTCGGTATTGTGCAGTATGGTGGCCGGATCATTGGCACATAGTATTAGCTATTGCTAGTACCAGTCATTTGCAAACTCAAGTTGTTCCAAAAGTTTAAGAAACAGTGTTCCTACCTTCTCAAGTGGTGTTTGTGCTGCTTTTTTTTAAAGATTTTATTTATTTATTTTATATAAGTACACTGTAGCTCTCTTCAGACACCAAGAAGAGACATCAGATCCCATTACAGATGGTTGGGAGCCACCATATGGTTGCTGGGATTTGAACTCAGGACCCTGGAAGAGCAGTCAGTGCTCTTAACCACTGAGCCAACTCTTCCAGACCAGGTGTATGCTCAACGGTAGCGCACCTGGATAATACTTGTGAGCCCTGGGTTCAATTGCTAGCATATAAATAAGCAAGTAGGTAAATAAATTAAAAAGTGCTTAAAGCCCTGAGTTCAATTCCCAGCACCACAGAACAACCAAACAGAAAACCAGTTCAGAGATTGGACTGACTGTAGATTTACCCAGCTCTCATAGGTTCATGTGAAGCTAAAATTGAGATGTATCATAAATAAATTCCTTTTAGACTCAGCAGATTATAAAATACTGACTAATGACTCTGCGTCAGTCCCGTGTCACTAACTTCAGCCCTGCTGGTCATGAGCTGGGCTGCCGTCACCAGTGTGCACCTCTCATCAATGCATTCTGTAGTTTTTGAAAGGGAAGGAGCTGTTCAAAGGAGACATGGGGGATTCCTATTTGGTTAGGACAGAGACAGGGAGGGAGGGAAGGATGGGGGAGAGGATAAAAAGGGAGGGAGGGAGGGAGGGAGGGAGGAGGGAGGAGGAGGAGAGGCCAAATTTA